>NC_141004.1:8698794-8703794 GCF_052327205.1 Somniosus microcephalus
GAAATGCATTTCTGTTTCAACCTCGCCAGCCAGACATTGATCGCATATTCTATTCTCTCTAGGCTGCCAGGATTTCTTGTATCTGCCTTTTTCAATTTCCAGTTGGTGGTCGCTTAGTCTGTACCTGGTGAGGGTCTGTCTCTGTTTTGTGTCTCTGATGGTCGTGAGGTAGTCTGCCAGTTTATATTCTCTTTTTAGGGCCCGGTAACATTCTAATCTGCTTTGGCTTTCGGTTATTTTGTTCCAATGTTCCAGGTAGGTTTCTTTGCATTTTTTAATGATTTGGTTCACTCGGATTGGTGTTTGGGCGGCTGTGTTGGTCTGGGGCTGGTCAGGGTCCGGCTGAGTACTTAGTTTCCGTAGCAGCTGACTCAGGGGACTCTTTTCTGGGTTTAGCTCTTGGGTCTGAAAGGCTTTGAAATGAAGGGTGTCTGGGGAGCTAGATTTGAGGTGATTTAGGAAGTTTAGTGCTCGTTTTTGGATGTTTATTATCAGTGGGTATCTGCCTAGTTCGGCTCTGCATGCATTTGTTGGCGTTTTCCTTTGGGTGCGAAGGATGCTTCGCAGAATTCTGCATGTAGGGCTTCTATTGTATGTTTTTCCCATTTAGTGTAGCTTTGGTGATTTAGCGGGCCCCATACTTCACTACCGTACAGTGCAATGGGCAGGATTATGCTGTCAAATATTTTGAGCCAGATTTTGATTGGGATTTGGATGTTGTAGAATTTTCTTTTTATTGCATATAGGGCTCTTCGGGCTTTTTCTTTTAGTGCATTCACTGCTATGCTGAAGCTCCCTGATGCTGTAATAGTTAGACCAAGGTAGGTGTAGCTCATAGTGTGTCCTATAGTGGTATCACTGAGGGTAAACTGGTATTTGTTTTCCTGACATCTGGGCCTTTTTTGAAAAATCATGATGTTGGTTTTCTTTAGATTTACTGTTAGAGCCCAATTTTGGCAGTATTTGTCGAGTAGGTCTAGTTGTTGCTGTAATCCCTGTTCTGTGGGAGACAGCAGAACCAGGTCGTCCGCATAGAACAGGGATTTCACTTCTCCATCTAGGAGACGGAGACCTGGTGACTCGCTTTGCTCCAGCATGTCTGCTAATTCATTTATGTATATGTTGAACAGGGTCGGGCTCAAATTGCAGCCCTGCCGGACGCCTCTTCTCTGGGTGAAGAAATCGGTGCGTTTGTCTCCAATTTTGACCCCGCATTTGTTTTTCAGATACATTGATTTAATAAGGTCATAGACTTTGCCCCTTATTCCACATTGAAGAAGTTTATAATAGAGCCCTTCGTGCCATATAGAGTCAAAGGCTTTCTTGAAGTCGATGAAACAGGCGAATATTTTCCCATTTTTTGTTTGGTGTATATGTTTTTCAATGAGGGTGTGAAGGGTATAGATATGGTCGGCGGTGCGGTGTTTTGGAAGAAAGCCTATTTGGTTTTTTCTGAGGATATTATGTTTGTTAAGAAAATCAAGTAATCTACTATTTAGAATACTGCAGAATAACTTCCCTAGACAACTGTTGACACAGATGCCGCGGTAGTTATTTGGGTCTGATTTGTTTCCGCTTTTATATATGGGGGAGATTAGTCCTTGGCACCAGATATCGGGAAAACAGCCTGAACGTAATATGATGTTGAATAATTTGAGTACCGCACCCTGCATCTCCATATTGCTGAACTTGAGCATTTCATTTTTGATGTTGTCTGGGCCACAGGCTTTCTTTAGGTGGAGAGATTTTGTTTTTGTGGCCATTTCTTTCCATGTGATTGGGAGTCTAGAGGGTTTTGGTTGTCTTTGATTGTTGCTTCTAATGTGTGGAGTTTTTCTGTGACCTGATGTTGACTTGGGTTTGTTTCGTTTATTGGGATGTCTTTGTAGAGGTTTTCAAAATGTGTTCTCCAGATGTCGCCATCTTGGATTGGTAATGCTTGCAATTGTGTTGTACTCAGGTTATTCCACATTTCCAGAATTGTTTTGGGTTGGTGGAGTTTTCAATTTCTTCTAGTATTTTGTGGGTATAGTTTTGTGTTTTGTTCCTAATGGTGTGTTTATATCTTTTGAGGGTTTCATTGTATCTAGTACGTAGGTCCGGATTGTTTGGTTGGCGATGCTTTTGGTTTGATATTTTTCTCAGGTCTTTTCTGGCATTTTTGCATTCGTGGTCAAACCATTTCTTATTTTTATTTTGTCTTTTGTGACTCTTCCTCTTCTGTTTCACGAGGTCGGCTTTTACAGCTGCCTCATGAAAGATCATATTTATATCCTCTATGGCCATGTTTACCCCATCTCTGGTGATCTCATATAGATTTTCTTTAAATTTTGAAATTTTACTTGTGAGATCAGGTGAATTTAGTGCTGTGATGAATTTATCTCCACTGTCTGGGGCCCATCTGTATGTCTGGTTTATTTTATGTAGCTTACTGGGTTCCTTTTTTGTGTCTGTAGTTTGGGCAGAAAGTTTAAGGTACACATTTATTTGGTTATGGTCTGAGAGGGGGGATTGCTGCCTGACAGTGAATGCGTTGATATCGCAGGGGTCCAGGTCAGTGATTGTATAATCCACCACACTAGACCCAAGAGTTGAGGAATATGTGAGTCTCCCTAAGGAGTCCCCTCTGAACCTACCGTTAACTATGTACAGGCCTAAGGCTCGGCAGAGTTGCACTACCTCCCTACCGCTTTTATTTATTTCACAATCGAGGTTGTTTCGGTTTGCGATGGCTGGTGTGACATATAGAGGGGTCTGGCCAAACACATGGTTGTTGCCCTGTGGGTCTATGAAGTCAGGTTCACATCCTGTCCTTGCATTAGGTCCCCACATAGTAGCACCTTTCCTTGGGCCTGGAAATGGCTGATTTCCATGTGGAGAGTGTCAAATATCTCCTCTTCAAAATATGGCGATTCTATTGGAGGTATGTAGATCGCACATAAGTAAACATCGTTTTTTCTATTCCTATATTTTTATCTAATTTTAGCCATACGTGTGATTTTCCCTGTTTTATCGGTGAGATGTGTTTGTTCAGTTCTCCTTTATACCACACCAGGATTCCCCCGGAGGTTCTGCCCTTGCGTGTCTTAATGTTCTTTACTGAAGGCACAATAATTTCATGGTACATTGGGGGACAGTGGGTCGGCATGTCCTTTTGGCACCATGTTTCTGTTAACACAATTATATCAATGTCTTTTATAGCTTTTAGGAATTCAGGGTCTGTACTCTTCATCCCAAAAGTTGAGGAGCGGAGGCCCTGGATATTCCAGCAGCTTATGTGGAAAGAACGCATTTATATAGTTCAATAAAACGAAATAAAATGGACCTATTTTGTGGATGAGTGTGGAAACACTATTTTCTATAATGCTAAATGATGATTTAGTATAAATTTCATGAGGCATGCACATATATCTATCTAATAGTAGTAATAATACTGATAAGATAACAATAATGATAATGATAAATAACAATATTAATAATTTCTCCGGCTTTCTATCAGGCTGTTCAGCATCGTCATGATCTTTCTCAGTTCTTGGTCTACAGTCTGTGGTCTAGAGGGGGGTCTTGGGTTCTGTTGTTGGTTTTGTAAAGGGGGGTGGGGGACATTGGTGGTCCTGTTTGGGTTACGGCTCCCAATGGTAGAGGGGGTGGGAGGGCTGCGTCTTTTGGCAGTGTTTATGAGGTTTTTTGCAAAGACCCACATCCGCTGTTTGAGTAGATGTATTTCGTCATAGAGGTCCCTTGTGTTGATGTTTGGATGATGGGCCAGGTAGACGTTGGGGAAGACAGAACATCTCGTGTCGATCTCCCTGTTGGTGTTGTGGATTATATAGGCTGGGGTGTCCTTTCTGGGCAGTAGTGTGGAGATCACGATCCGCGCCTCGGGGAATTCCTTGCTGGCCTTTTCCGCCATCCTGCTCACCGCCCTAGCAGTGCCTTCCCGTAGGGTGCGTAGGTCGTTTGTGCCTGTGTGGATCACAAGCCATTTGGGGCTTCCAAGGGATTCTTTGTTCAGGATCTTCATTGCATGTTCTGTGTTGCTGCACCATTTTTTCAGGACTTGATGACCTGGGAACAGCCTCTGGGGGTCCAGAAACTTTCCGTTGGAGTCGGTCAGCAGGACCGCCTGAGGGCTGGTTTTTCAGACTGGGTAGCAGTAGTCTGGCAGGACTCGACTGATGGCTGGTTGTTGGCTGGGTTTCTGGGATATGTTGTGTGGCAGGAGCGGGGTTTGAGGCTTTCGGTGTGTCCTCGTGTGGGGGGCATCTGACGGGTTCTGCGTCCCTGTGTGTGAGGACTGGGTAGCGGTAGTCTGGGCAGGACTCGACTGAGGGCTGGTTGTTGGCTGGGTTTCTGTGGTGAGCTGTGTGGCAGGAGCGGGGTTTGTGGCTTTCGGTGTGTCCTCGTGTGGGGTGGCATCCGACGGGTTCTGTGTCCTTGTGTGTGTTGTTTTTTGGACCTTAAGAGGTTTGTGTTGCCTGCTGAGCCTTTCTACGGCCTCCGTCATTTTGTTTAGTTGGGTATGGAGTTCTTGGATCTTATTTATTTGTTCCTCTACGGTCTTTCTCAGATTGTGGATGGTGGACTCGTTTTCCATTTTCAGCTGTTTGAATTCCTCCGTCCAGTTCTTGGTCTGTGTTTCTCTGTATTCGTTGAATTCGAGTTCTAGTTTGGACAGACTCTCTTTCAGCAGTTTGTTTGCGTTGAGAGGTGTGGGGGGGGTGGAGATGGTCAGGGAGGTGTGTGTCTCTGCTGGACTCTCTTCTTCTTCCTCCGCTTGGCTCTCATCATCCTCTGTTCGATTCTCTTTTGCCTCCTGTCCATTGGTCCTATTTGTGTCTGCCTTAGTTTTCAGCTGGGGAATTCCTTTTCGAAGGAGTCCAGACTTTCTACATTCCCCTGTATCATGATCTTTCCTTTTTTGTTGTAGTAGCTTATGGTTAGCAGGGGGTCATCTTTATCTAGATTTCCATCTTTACATATTTTCAGTCTGCCTCCAC
>NC_141004.1:8708794-8728246 GCF_052327205.1 Somniosus microcephalus
GAAATAGATTTGGGGCGTCTTTGCAAAAGAGCCAATGATAAAGGAAGTCAGGTGGGTGTGAAATGGTCTGCTGACTCACTGCCGCCTCACTCCCTTCTGACCCCGCTGCCTGTTGAAATCGTCAAAATAAATAAATCACATTAGGTGGCAGTCTCCAACCACCGAACAGTTGGAATGAAAACACAGCAGAAAGCTGCCCATAGCGCGGCACTAATTGGCAATCGCGTTCCAGGAGGGCATAAGCATAGCTGTGCGGGCAATGTAAAGGTCACGTTGATCCAGTTAGGGCAGGAGGGAGAGGGAGCTTAACTCTTTATATATTAACACATTCAAACCAAAGAGGAACTGATGATACTGAGACACCCACAACAGGCTGGGCACCTCAAGCCATCCATGTTGGCGATTGATGGCAGTGAGACTGACCAATCTCCGACTCAATAGAGGTATTGAGTACAAAAGTAGAGACGTTATGCTGAACCTTTATAAAGCGCTGGTTCGGCCACAGCTGGAGTATTGCGTCCAGTTCTGGTCCCCACACTTTAGGAAGGATGTGAAGGCCCTTGAGAGGGTGCAGAGGAGATTTAGCAGAATGGTTCCGGGGATGGGGGATCTTAGCTACAAGGACAGGTTGGAGAAGCTGGATTTGTTTCCATTAGAGCAAAGGAGGTTGAGGGGTGATTTGATGGAGGTGTACAAGATTATGGCAGGTTTGGATAGGCTAGACAGGGAAAGGCTGTTCCCACTAGTTGATGGTACAAGGACTAGAGGACACAGATTTAAGGTTTTGGGCAAGAGATACAGGGGGGATGTGAGGAAAAACTTTCTTACACAGCGAGTAGTGATGACCTGGAACTCGCTGACGACGGAAGTGGTGGAAGCGGAGACACTCAATGTTTTCAAGGGGAGACTGGATAGGCAGTTGAGGGAAATAAACTTGCAGGGCTACGGGGAAAGAGCGGGGGAATGGGACTGACTGGATTGCTGTACAGAGAGCCGGCATGGATTGGACGGGCTGAAAGGCCTCCTTCTGTGCCGTTATGACTCTATGGCCTAGAAATTCGGTGGAGCCCCAAACGGGGCGCCAAGCTCGCCTGGGCGCCAGAATTACCGCTGCGAACGGAGCCATTGCGCCCGCCGGGAATTCAGTTTGAGCGCCCCAAGAGGGACGCGGGGCGCTGCTCGAGGCGCCCCGCGTCCCTCTTGGGGCGCTGAAACTGAATATCGCAGCGCAATGTGCCGCAGCGCCACACGCTGCGGCATGGCGCGCTGTGGTACTGCAGGCCTTCCTCCCCTTCTTAAGGGGGAGGGGCCTGCACCAGCGCGGTGACCGATCGCGAGTGCTGGCAAAAGAGCCCGGCACCGAGGAGAAGTGCCGGGCTCTCGGGAAACAGCCGGCACTGCCGCGGGAGGAGATCAGGAGGCCGGGGACGGAGGAGCTGGCAGGCGGCCACCGAAAAAAATGGCCGCCCCGTACCTCCACCTTAATTTGCACCACTACCGCTAGAGGTAGGCCCCGTGAACCGGGCGCGATTTGCAACCGGCGTTACAGAGGCGGGCGCGACCAAATATTGCGATCGGGGCAGTAGCGGGGCGCTGCGCACACCAATGACGTCATCGGTGGCGGCGCAACGCTACAGGCTAACGTCGCCATTAGCGTCCCGCTAAATATCACGGGAGGTGTGGCCAGTGGCGCTAAAGCCACTGAGTGCCCTCTTTAGGCGCTAACTGGTGGGGAAGCCCACTGAATTTCTAGGCCTATGACTCAATGAGGGAGAAATTCAGTAGGTTGCGCCACCCGTTAGCACCTTAAGAGGGCGCTAAGTGGGTCGCAAGCCAACTGGCGCCCGGGCGCGGCACTGCCCACGCCTCCCACTAAATTCCGTGGGATGTTAGTGGTGGCGCTAACCGTTAGCGCTGCGCCGCTGCCGATGACGTCGTCGGTGTGCGCAGTGCCCCGCTGATGCCCCGGCCGCGATATTTGGCAGCGCCCCCTGATTTACCGCCGGACGCTATGTCCGATGGGTTCAGGGGGGCCTACCTGCGGCCGGGGAGGCACAAATTAAAGGCGAGGTGCGGGGCCGGCCATTTTTGTTGTTGCCCGCCTGCCAGCACCTGCCTGCGCTCCCATCCACGGCCTCCTGAACCACCCCTTCTCCTCGGTGCTGGGCTCTTCTGCCTGCACTCGCGATCCTCGGGGGCCCAGCTGCGCCCCAGATCGCGCTTCACAAGGCCCCTCCCCTTTAAGAAGGGGAGGAAGGCCTGCAATACCGCAGCGCGACGTGCCGCAGCGTGTGGCGCTGCAGCACGTAGCGCCACGATATTCACTCACAGCGCCCCAAGAGGGATGCGGGGCGCCTCCAGTAACGCCGCGCTTCCCTTTGGGGCGCAACAACTCAATTTCCGGTGCGCGGGCGCGAATGTTTCCAGGGCGCTACTTTTAGCGCACTGGCGAGGCTGGCGCCCCAAACGGGGCGATACTCAATTTCTCCCCCAGTGTCTGAGGAGAGAAGAGCAAAGTGGCTTGGCGCACACGAAAGTGAATGAAGCTTAGGAGGGCGAAGTAAGCTTGGGAAATGCCACTTATTCAGCTGTGTGATTGGCAGCATGGCCTCCTACACTCTGATGGGGTTTCAATGACATTCTCGCTCTAATTGGCAAGCAAGTGAAATTGGAAAAAAAACACACCAGCCAAACAGGAATCGGTGTCTTTCATGCGTCTCAACCAGACCAGCTCAAGTGAAGCTCTCCACCAAGTGCAACAGTTCCTGAACAAAGAGCTGTCACTGCGGGGGCACCACAGACACAGCAACACATCGAGTGATGATTCACACACACATGCACCTCCAGCAGAAGGGTGTCAGACATCCAGATATTATCAGTGAGTCACCCACTGAAGGCAGATCCCATTGGACTGATTCTGTACATCAAAGCTACAGGATCAGGTCAGACGGATAAAATCCGGGGACTTCATGAATCTGACGTGACAATATTTCTCAGTACAGACTCCATTATTTGTTTTGTTTTTCCTTCAACTTTAGACGGGTGATTTTTGTTTTGTAACCATGAATCGGGGAGCATCAAAGCTTCGCAATGAAGTAGGTTCCGCTCCAAGCTCCTAGTGTCAGCATTCAGCCCCGGGAGTGTTTGATGGGACCGTGTAGAGGGAGCTTTACTCTGTATCTAACCCGTGCTGTACCTGCCCTGGGAGTGTTTGATGGGACAGTGTAGAGGGAGCTTTACTCTGTATCTAACCCGTGCTGTACCTGGCCTGGGTGTGTTTGATGGGACAGTGTAGAGGGAGCTTTACTCTGTATCTAACCCCGTGCTGTACCTGCCCTGGGAGTGTTTGATGGGACAGTGTAGAGGGAGCTTTACTCTGTATCTAACCCGTGCTGTACCTGCCCTGGGAGTGTTTGATGGGACAGTGTAGAGGGAGCTTTACTCTGTATCTAACCCCGTGCTGTACCTGCCCTGGGAGTGTTTGATGGGACAGTGTAGAGGGAGCTTTACTCTGTATCTAACCCGTGCTGTACCTGCCCTGGGAGTGTTTGATGGGACAGTGTAGAGGGAGCATTACTCTGTATCTAACCCGTGCTGTACCTGTGGTGTATGTAACCTGTTCCACCTTAAGAGAACTTAAGCCTGTTCCACCTTAAGAGATGTACTACTTTCTCTGGCTGCTGTATACGTAATACCGGTGGTGACCACCGGTATATAAGTACTGTGTAGTGATATTGCTGTTAGTATAGCCCTGACCTCCAACTAGTAAAGACCTGTTGAAACGTTATTCTTGTAGTCTGTGTCAGTAATTAATCTTAAATACAACTAGAACACACAGACTTAACAGTGGCGACGAGTCCGATTCTTACCCTGCGGCAGTTTATATCCATGGCGGCTTCGTCCACAGAACGGGCGTCGAAGAGAGGCATCCACCCTCATCACCCTGCTGGAAGACACGTCGCGCGGCAGGCATCGAGAACCCGGAGTGCAGAAGATATCCTGAACTCGAAGCCTCCATCAGCGGCAGTCAGCTATCTTCCTTCTACCTCGGTGGTGGGTAAGCCGGTCAGCGACGCGAGCAGAAAGTCGGCCGCGTTGGCTGTACAGACGGGAAGGGAAGATGGAGGAATAAGGGCGGTGAGATCGATCGCGACTGGAGATAAGGGCCGGGCCGCATTCGGGCCAAAAAGGCGCAGCGTCTGGGGCGACTGAAGGCGCGAGAGCCGCGGTGAAGGCGAACGCAGCCGGTGCTAATAACCGGGCTACAAGAAGGGCTGCGAGACGCGACATCGGGGAAGCGCGAATGCCCGAGGGAGCCGCGGTGAACCGGAGACAGCGTCGGGGGAGTTACTAACCGCTGGGAAAGGGGAGCAGCAGCGGCACGCCAAACGCCATTGCAGCCAGCGGGTGAAGAAGGCGAGCGCGGGAAAGACCGCCAAGCATGGGAAACCGCCATTTTGTACGCGGAGGACGAAGACAAGAGCGGGAAGCCGCCATCTTGGAAAAAGGGAAATCACTAAAAAAAATTGCAACGATGCCTAAACATGGGAACATTAATACCTTTGATAGCGACATCGAAGATTGGGCCACGTATGTAGAACGCATACAAAATTATTGTAAAGCAAATAAAATCCCAGATGATGAGAAAGCACTAACTTTATTAAACTTAATGGGTGCGAAGACATACGGGCAATTGAAACACCTTTTATCACCAGATGAACCGGCGGAGAAGACGTTCGAGGAGATTGTTACTGTCCTGAGAAATCATCTAAACCCCACGCCGCTGATGCTAGCGGAACGATTTAAATTTTACAGCAGAAAGCAGCTGAAAGATGAAAGCAATGCTGAATATTTAATGGGATTGCGTAAGCTAGCAAAGTACTGTCAGTTTGGAATGGGACTAACAGATGCGCTAAGAGATAAATTTGTGTGTGGATTATTAAAAGAAGATACACAAAAGCGACTGCTCGAGGAGAATGAGCTGACACTTGAGAAAGCGGTCACTATGGCAGCATCACACGAAGCTGCAGCGAGAGGCACGGCAGTAATGCAGCTACGGTCACCGGAACTCAGTACAAATCAATTGGTTTTGAGTACTGTAAAATGTTATCGTTGTGGAAAGACAACGCACGATCAGAACCAGTGTTGGTTTAAAAACCAAGAATGCAGAACGTGTGGCAGGCTTGGCCACATAGCTAAAGTATGCCGGTCAGGAAAGAAGACCAGCAACAAAAAGTCACCGCAAGGAAAATACATAAAGGTACACAAGGTGACAAAGAACAGTTCGAACGAACAGAAGTCAGATTCAGACGCCAGCAGTAATGAACTGGGTAGCTTAAGAGTACACAACGTTGGTAAGGATGCAGATCTCCAGACAATTTGGGTCACTCTCCAGATAGCAGGAGTCCAAGTAAAGATGGAATTGGACACTGGATCGGCATTGACGGTCATGAATAAGAAAGATTACAAAAGGTTATTCCAACATATTCCCCTACGGGATACGGAGATTATATTGAAAACATACACGGGGCAAAGAGTGTACCCCATCGGAAAGATAGAGGTAAAAGTGGTCCACAAGGGCAAAGAAAGCCAAGTAATGGACTTATATGTGCTACCTGAAGGAGGTCCACCACTACTGGGACGGGAGTGGATTAGGAAAATGAATATGGACTGGCACTCCTTAAAGGCACTAACGGTAGATTCTGGGGAAACAGATGTCAAACCTAAACGATTGTCCAGAATATTGGATGATGCTAAAGAGGTGTTCCAGCAGGGACTGGGAACACTGAGAGGAATTACGGCAAATATCAAGATTGATGAACATGCACGCCCAAAATTTTTCAAACCCAGACCGGTACCCTATGCAATACGACCTGCTGTAGAAGCGGAACTGGAAGCGCTAGAACGTTCAGGTGTACTGTCTAAGGTAGATTGGAGTGAGTGGGCTACGCCCATTGTTCCCGTTATGAAACGTCCTTCGAGCAACAAGCCAGGAGAACCAGGGAAGGTTCGCATCTGTGGAGACTTCAAGATCACCGTTAATCCGGTGCTTCACACGGTGCAGTATCCGCTTCCGCGGATTGAGGATATTTTTGCTTCGTTGTCTGGCGGGAAACACTTCACCAAGATAGACCTGGCGCAGGCGTACTTGCAGATGGAGGTTGAAGAAGAGTCACGCCAGTACCTCACGATCAACACGCATAGAGGTTTGCACCGGTATAATAGGCTGGTTTTTGGAGTGGCATCGGCTCCAGCAATTTGGCAGAGGGCCATGGAGCAGGTATTACATGGAATTCCAGGCACACAATGTTACCTGGACAATATTCTGATTACAGGAGATGGTGATGAAGAACACCTCGCAAACTTGGAACTGGTGCTCAACAGACTGAAAGAGTATGGACTTCGAGTTAATCGGCAGAAATGTGAGTTCTTTCAGAAGCGGATCTCGTACTGTGGTCATGTCATTGACCGGGAGGGGCTTCATAAGTCTCCTGACAAGATAGAGGCAGTTGTAAAGGCTCCCGCTCCGGATAATGTCTCTCAGTTGAGGTCGTTTCTAGGATTGATTAACTATTACCATAAGTTTCTACCGAATCTATCCATGGTACTGCACCCGCTGAACGCTCTTTTACAGAAGGGGGTACCATGGGAATGGAGCGAAAACTGTAAGAAGGCATTTCGCAAAAGCAAAGAATTGATCACCTCAGAGGAAGTGTTGGCTCACTTCAACCCGACACTGCCTATTCGGTTGGCTTGTGATGCTTCTCCATATGGTATTGGGGCAGTACTCTCACACAAGTTGCCAAATGGCACGGAAAGGCCAGTCGCGTTTGCGTCCAGATCATTGACCTCCGCTGAGCGCAACTATGCGCAGATTGATAGGGAGACTCTCAGCCTTGTATGGGGAGTGAAGAAGTTTAATCATTACCTGCAGGGCCAAAAATTCACACTTCTGACAGACCATCAGCCGTTGGTATCCATTTTTAACCCTAAGAAGGGTGTTTCGGTGATGACAGCACAGCGACTCCAGAGATGGTCCCTTTTCCTAGGGGCACATCAATATCAAATAGAATTCAAAGGTACAAAGCAGCATGGCAATGCTGATGGGCTGTCGCGCCTGCCACTACCTGAAGAAGAAGAGACGACGAAAGTTGACCCTGTTGAGTTATTTCATTCGACCATCATCGAGTGTTTACCAGTCACCAATGCAAGTATTGAAAGAGAAACCAGGAACGACCCAACACTGTCCCAAGTCTACGAGGTGACAGTGAAGGGATGGCCAACACATGGTGATCCTCTGTTACCGGCATTCTTGGCAAGGCAAGACCAGCTGTCCGTCTGCCATGGTACTTTGATGTACGGGACAAGAGTGATTATTCCTCCCAAGTTAAGGGAAAGAATTCTAAAGGAACTGCATGAAGGTCATCTGGGGGGAGTTAAGATGAAAAGTCTTGCTAGGGCTTATGTACGGTGGCCGGGTATTGACCAACAGATAGAGGAGTTGACGAAAAGCTGCGCTGGGTGCCAAAAAGTGCAAAATGCACCTCCGATCGCACCACTACACCCATGGGAATGGCCTTCAGCCCCATGGCAACGCGTACATATTGACTTTGCTGGTCCATTCATGGACTCCATGTTCCTAATTGCGGTGGATGCACATTCCAAATGGCCAGAAGTGATCAAGATGAATACCACTACTTCAGAAAAGACAATTGCGGTGTTAAGAACAATATTCGCAAGGAACGGATTGCCAGAACAGATATGTTCAGACAACGGACCACAGTTCGTGTCGGAAGAATTCCAAAAATTCTTAAAGAAGAATGGGGTGAAACATTATACCTCTGCCCCATATCATCCGGCGACAAACGGGTTGGCCGAGAGATTTGTCCAAACATTCAAAAAGGCAATAAAGGCCATGAACGATGATCAGATTCCGCTACAACACAAGGTGGACAATTTCCTAATGGCATATCGAAACGCTGCTCATGCAGTAACTAACCAAAGTCCTGCCATGATGTTTTATAACAGGAGGTTGCGGTCCAGGTTGGACTTGTTAAAACCAAATGTGCGGAGGGAAGTGGAAACCAAACAGTTCCGGCATATTAATAACAAGACCACTCGAAGTTTCGACGTAGGACAACCAGTGTTGGCAAGGGACTATGGAAACGAAAAATGGCAGTCCGGAACAATTCGGGCCAGACAAGGACCTCTGATGTACACAGTAGATATTGGTAACAATGTGATAAGGCGTCATGCGGATCAACTGGTAGAATCGAGAGCAAGGGTCGAACCCATGGTTGCGACAGAGACAACTGTGGAAGACGTTAATGAACCTGCAGCATCTACCTCGGCAGGGAATGTACCTGATGATGACGTCCAATACATAGGAAACCAACTAGAGGAGTCACCTCAGCAACAAGAATCAGAGACCACTGAAAGGCGTTATCCAACCCGAATCAGAAGGCCTCCTGAGAGACTGAATCTTTGAACTGTTTATACCTGAAGTTACATATGTATATATGTTATTATGTTATGTTAAATGGGGATATGACTGTTAAGCTAAAAAGGGAGGATTGTGGTGTATGTAACCTGTTCCACCTTAAGAGAACTTAAGCCTGTTCCACCTTAAGAGATGTACTACTTTCTCTGGCTGCTGTATACGTAATACCGGTGGTGACCACCGGTATATAAGTACTGTGTAGTGATATTGCTGTTAGTATAGCCCTGACCTCCAACTAGTAAAGACCTGTTGAAACGTTATTCTTGTAGTCTGTGTCAGTAATTAATCTTAAATACAACTAGAACACACAGACTTAACAGTACCTGCCCTGGGAGTGTTTGATGGGACAGTGTAGAGGGAGCTTTACTCTGTATCTAACCCGTGCTGTACCTGCCCTGGGAGTGTTTGATGGGGCAGTGTAGAGGGAGCTTTACTCTGCATCTAACCTGTGCTGTACCTGCCCTGGGAGTGTTTGATGGGACAGTGTAGAGGGAGCTTTACTCTGTATCTAACCCGTGCTGTACCTGCCCTGGGAGTGTTTGATGGGACAGCATAGAGGGAGCTTTACTCTGCATCTAACCTGTGCTGTACCTGCCCTGGGAGTGTTTGATGGGACAGTGTAGAGGGAGCTTTACTCTGTATCTAACCCGTGCTGTACCTGCCCTGGGAGTGTTTGATGGGGCAGTGTAGAGGGAGCTTTACTCTGTATCTAACCCGTGCTGCACCTGCCCTGGGAGTGTTTGATGGGACAGCATAGAGGGAGCTTTACTCTGTATCTAACCTGTGCTGTACCTGCCCTGGGAGTGTTTGATGGGACAGTGTAGAGGGAGCTTTACTCTGTATCTAACCCGTGCTGTACCTGCCCTGGGAGTGTTTGATGGGACAGTATAGAGGGAGCTTTACTCTGTATCTAACCTGCGCTGTACCTGCCCTGGGAGTGTTTGATGGGACAGTGTAGAGGGAGCTTTACTCTGTATCTAACCCGTGCTGTACCTGCCCTGGGAGTGTTTGATGGGACAGTATAGAGGGAGCTTTACTCTGTATCTAACCCGTGCTGTACCTGCACTGGGAGTGTTTGATGGGACAGTGTAGAGGGAGCTTTACTCTGTATCTAACCCATGCTGTACCTGCCCTGGGAGTGTTTGATGGGACAGTGTCGAGGGAGCTTTACTCTGTATCTAACCTGAGCTGTACCTGCCCTGGGAGTGTTTGATGGGACAGTGTAGAGGGAGCTTTACTCTGTATCTAACCCGTGCTGTACCTGCCCTGGGAGTGTTTGATGGGACAGCATGGAGTGTTGTACTTGTGATAGGGGACGGCTGACGGAGAAAGGGTGATGGGATGGGTTAAAGAGAGAGAGGTTGATTGGAGAGGGATTGAAGCGGAAAGGGGGTGTTGAGGGAGAGAGTGAAGGGGAAAAGTGATGAGAGAGAGGTTGACAGAGAGAGGGGTTGACAGGCCGTGGATAATGGAGAGGAAATAACTGTGTTAATAAAAGAAAGGAAGACTTGCATTTCTATAGCACCTTTCATGACCACGGGATGTCCCAAAGCGCTTTACAGCCAATGAAGTACTTTTTGAAGTGTGGTCACTGTTGTAATGTGGGAAGCAGCAGCCAATTTGTGCACAGCAAGCTCCCACAAACAGCAATGTGATAATAACCAGATAATCTGTTTTAGTGATGTTGATTGAGGCATAATTATTGGCCAGGACACCGGGGATAACTCCCCTGCTCTTCTTCGAATTAGTGCCATGGGATCTTTTACGTCCACCTGAGAGAGCAGACGGGGCCTCGGTTTAACGTCTCATCCGAAAAACGGCTCCTCCGACAGTGCAGCACTCCCTCAGTACTGCCCCTCCGACAGTGCTGCGCTCCCTCGGTAGTGCCACTCCAACAGTGCGGCGCTCCCTCAGTACCGCCCCTCCAACAGTGCGGCGCTCCCTCAGTACTACCCATCCGACAGAGCAGCACTCCCTCAGCACTGCCCCTCCAACAGTGCAGCGCTCCCTCAGTACTGCCCCTCCTACAGTGCGGCACTCCCTCAGTACTGCCCCTCCGACAGTGCGGCGCTCCCTCAGTACCGCCCCTCCAACAGTGCGGCGCTCCCTCAGTACTACCCATCCGACAGAGCGGCACTCCCTCAGTACTGCCCCTCCAACAGTGCAGCGCTCCCTCAGTACTGCCCCTCCGACAGTGCGACGCTCCCTCAGTACTGCCCCTCCAACAGTGCAGCTTTCCCTCAGTACTGCCCCTCCGACAGTGCGGCGCTCCCTCAGTACTGCCCCTCCGACAGTGCAGCACTCCCTCATTACTGCCCCTCCGACAGTGCGGCGCTCCCTCAGTACTGCCCCTCCGACAGTGCGGCACTCCCTCAGTACTGCCCCTCCGCCAGTGCAGCACTCCCTCAGTACTGCCCCTCCGACAGTGCAGCACTCTCTCAGTACTGCCCCTCCGACAGTGCAGCACTCCCTCAGTACTGCCCCTCTGACAGTACAGCACTCCCTCAGTGCTGGACTGGGAGTATCAACCTAGATTTTGTGCTCAGTCCTCTGGTATAACGGGGTTAATCTAACGAACAAACCTGAAGCATTTTGCCTTTAGCTAGAGAATCACAGCAAAGACGTTGAACGTAATGTCAATCTTTCACCTGTGATCCATTGAACATCCAGGACAATGCAGGCGGTACTATTCGGAATGGCCGCCGGTCTCATACTCCCTGTGGAACAGTTCCACATCACTGGCTCAGGCTTGATCACACAGTGATACTCCCTAACACTTATCAGGATATTAAAGTCTAATCTTCTAAGACATCTGAATGTATAATTAATATGAACGTTTTTACTGCACTATACCTGTTGAATAATTGATGTCATATTCTCGCTAGATAAGTAACAGGCTGCAGATGAAATGAAACGACTTCTGCAGCTTAATAGGATTAATTTAAAATAATAAGGGAGAGTCAGCAGTGACAAGGTATCCCTCGATAGGCGTGAGTCGGAGGTGTGCTCAGAATTGGGAAAGAGGGGCAGAAAAGATGGCTTTAATGACTGGTACACAGATGTGTGTATGTTAAAGGCCTCACTGCTGAGAATCTGGAACACAGCAAGCTCCAGCTGTGTAATAAGAGCAGTCCATGCCCACATGCAGCAAGGCCTGGACAACATAGAAACATAGAAGATAGGAGCAGGGGTAGGCCATTCAGCCCCTCGAGCCTGCTCCGCCATTCAATGAGATCATGGCTGATCATCCAGATTCAGTACCCTGTCCCTGCTCTCTCCACATATCCCTTGATCCCTTTAGCTTCAAGAAATATATCCAACTCCTTCTTGAATGGCCCAGTAATTCCTGTCACAACGTGTGAGTACGGACGGGGTACTCACGCGTGTGCCAGGAGGAATTGCCAGTTTTTAGCATGCACAGCGCATGCGCTGAAAACCGGCATTTCCTGTCCTCTGACCCAAGGGGTTAAGAGGCTAAAGGCATGCGCGGTATTGGGCAGCGCGTGCGACTTGGATTTCCTGTATTTTTACAGATTTGCGCGTGTGTAAAGGCCTCCGGTTTTTACGCATTGAAAAACCACACGTAAGTACTTAGTTTTACAGGTAAGTGGTCTTTTAGTACAATTTAGAATTTTTTTTCCACAGGTTTATTATTTTAAAGAACCTACAGTAAGGTAAGTTTAGTTTTAGACCCTATTTTAAAAAAAAAAAAATTTTTCAAAAATTTGATTAATTGTTTAAAATAGTTTTTTAAAGTTATTCATAGTTAATTTAATTATTGGGATGCTTTTTAAAATTTTATTTAAAGTTTAAGTAGTGTTTTGGGGTGCCGTACTTTTCATGAGTTTGACAGTCTTTACTATCAAACTTATGAATGAAGTTTCCCCTCCCCTGATTGGCTGAACAGTGCTCACCTGATCCCAGCCGGCACATCGCACTAACTACGCCGCTGGGTCAGGTTAGCACAGCGCGCCGAGATCAGAACCGGGCCACTGACAGGAAATCCACTGCGGGCCAGGTTTCAGATGTCGGCGCGCCGGGTAAGTGCACATCGGGGGCTTGCATGCGCGGCAAGCCCCCGACACCAAGTTCTGGGCCAATATGTTTAATGAATTGGCCTCAACTACCCTGTGTGGCAGAGAATTCCACAGGTTCACCACTCTCTGGGTGAAGAAATTCCTCATCTCAGTCCTAAATGGCTTACCCCTTATCCTTAGACTGTGACCCTGGTTCTGGACTCCCCGCCATCGGGAACATCCTTCCTGCATCTAGTCTGTCTAGTCCTGTTAGAATTTTATAAGTTTCAATGAGATCCCCTCTCATTCTTCTAAACTCCAGCGAGTACAAGCCCAATCGAACCAATCTCTCCTCATACGTCATTCCTGCCATCCCAGGTATCAGTCTGGTGAATCTTCGCTGCACTCCCTCCATGGCAAGAACATCCTTCCTCAGATAAGGCGACCAAAACTGCACACAATACTCAAGGTGTGGTCTCACCAAGGCCCTGTACAACTGCAGCAAGATATTCTTGCTCCTGTACTCAAATCCTCTCGCTATGAAGGCCAACATACAATTTGCCTTCTTAACCGCCTGCTGCACCTGCATGCTTACCTTCAGCGACTGGTGCACAAGGACACCCAGGTCTTGTTGCACTTCCCCTTTTCCCAATCTATTGCCATTCAGATAATAATCTGTCTTCCTGTTTTTGCCACCGAAGTGGATAACCTCGCATTTATCCACATTATACTGCATTTGCCATGCATCTGCCCAATCACCCAACCTGTCCAAATCATAGTGGAGTTTCTCTGCAGCCTCCTCACAGCACACACGCCCACCCAGCTTTGTGTCGTCTGCAAACCTGGAGATATTACATCTAGTTCCCTCGTCTAGATCATTTATATATATTGTGAATAGCTGGGGTCATGGCACTGATCCCTGCGGTACCCCACTAGTCACTGCCTGCCACTCGGAAAAAGACCCGTTTATACCAACTCTTTGCTTCCTGTCTGCCAACCAGTTCTCTATCCAAGTCAATACCTTACCCCCAATCCCATGTGCCTTAACTTTACACGCTAATCTCTTATGCGGGACCTTATCGAAAGCCTTCTGAAAGTCCAAATACACCACATCCACTGGTTCTCCCTTATCTATTCTACCAGTTACATCCTCAAAAAATTCCAGTAGATTAGCCAAGCACGATTTACCTTTTGTAAATCCATGTTGACTTTGTCCGATCCTGTCACTGTTTTCCAAGTGCTCTGCTATTACATCTTTTATAATGGATTCCAGCATTTTCCTCACTACCGATGTCAGGCTTACCGGTCTATAATTCCCCGTTTTCTCTCTACCACCCTTTTTAAATAGTGGGGTAACATTAGCTACCCTCCAATCCATGGAACTGTTGCAGAGTCTATAGAATTTTGGAAGATGACCAGCAATGCATCTACTATTTCTAGGGCCACTTCCTTAAGTACCCTAGGATGTAGATTATCAGGCCCTGGGGATTTATCGGCCTTCAATCCCGTCAATTTCCCTAACACCATTTCCCTACAAATACTGATTTCTTTCAGTTCCTCCCTCTCATTAGACCCTATGTTCCCCGACATCTCTGGGAGGTTATTTGTGTCCTCTTTTGTGAAGACAGAACCAAAGTATGTATTTAATTGGTCTGCCATTTCTTTGTTCCCTTGCAACATTCAGGCTTGGGCTGATAAGTGGCAAGTAACATTCGTGCCACACAGGTGCCAGGCGGTGACCATCTCCAACAAGGTGGAGATGGTCCTCGCTGTGCATCTCCGCGACCTCTACCACCTAGAAGGACAAGGGCAGCAGGCGCATGGGAACACCACCACCTCCAAGTTCCCCTCCGAGTCACACACCATCCTGACTTGGAAATATATCGGCCGTTCCTTCTTCGTCGCTGGGTCAAAATCCTGGAACTCCCTCCCTAACAGCACTGTGGGAGCACCTTCACCACACGGACTGCAGCGGTTCAAGAAGGCGGCTCACCGCCAACTTCTCAAGGGCAATTAGGGATGGGCAATAAATGTCAGCCTTGCCAGCGACACCCACATCCCGTGAATGAATAAGTAAAAAAATATAGGAACTAGGAACTAGAAAAGGACGTTGTGCCCACAAATCTGTCTCTTTTTGATCGGTCTCAACCCCACCAGCCCACCTTCTCACCAAATCCCCTAATCCCTCCTCTACAGAAGCGCATCGAATGACATCTTCTTGACCCCGTTTATACGGCAGTCCATTTTAACATCCTTACCTTGCAATTTATTCCATAACTCCAGTACTCTTTGGGTTGGAAAGGTCTTCCTGACTCCCTCATTTTTTAAGTTGTGTATCCTGGGATTTAAGCTCCTCACCTCCTCTTTGTAATTGTTGGAACTTCAATGAGCTTCTTCACACGCCCTTCAGTATTGCAGATACTAAAAACCTCCTGGCTTAAATTTTGCTGACAACCGGAATTCCTCAAACCCAGAATTATCCCTGTTCACTGCCCTCTGTACCCACTGAAGGGCAACACGAGATTTCCTGTGATTACAGTTTCCTTACTTCAGGCAGGACATGCTTCAGGTTCTTGGCTCAGGCATTCATAGAAACATAGCCTTAAGAAATATATCTAACTCCTTCTTGAATATATTTAATGAATTGGCCTCCACTGCCTTCTGTGGTAGAGAATTCCACAGGTTCACCACTCTCTGGGTGAAGAATTTTCTCCTCATCTCTGTCCTAAATGGCTTACCCCTTATCCTTAGACTGTGACCTCTGGTTCTGGACCGCCCCGCCATCGGGAACATCCTTCCTGCATCTAGTCTGTCTAGTCCTGTTAGAATTTTATAAGTTTCAATGAGATCCCCTCTCATTCTTCTAAACTCCAGCGAGTATAAACCCAATCGTCCCAGTCTCTCCTCATACGTCATTCCCGCCATCCCAGGTATCAGTCTGGTATTCACACTTACATTGCATTCTCACACTCTCTCCCCAGCTCACACTCTGTTACCCCACATTCTCACACTCTCCCCCAGCTCACACTGTGTTACCCCACATTCTCACACTCTCTCCCCAGCTCACACTCTGTTACCCCACATTCTCACACTCTCCCCCAGCTCACACTGTGTTACCCCACATTCTCACACTCTCCCCCAGCTCACACTCTGTTACCCCACATTCTCACACTCTCTCCCCAGCTCACACTCTGTTACCCCACATTCTCACATTCTCCCCCAGCTCACACTCTGTTACCCCACATTCTCACACACTCTCCCCAGCTCACACTCTGTTACCCCACATTCTCACACTCTCCCCAGCTCACACTCTGTTACCCCACATTCTCACACTCTCCCCCAGCTCACACTCTGTTACCCCACATTCTCACACTCTCCCCCAGCTCAAACTCTGTAACCCCACATTCTCACACTCTCCCCCAGCTCACACTGTGTTACCCCACATTCTCACACTCTCCCCCAGCTCACACTCTGTTACCCCTCATTCTCACACTCTCCCCAGCTCACACTCTGTTACCCCACATTCTCACACTCTCCCCCAGCTCACACTCTGTTACCCCACATTCTCACACTCTCCCCCAGCTCACACTCTGTTACCCCACATTCTCACACTCTCTCCCCAGCTCACACTCTGTTACCCCACATTCTCACACTCTCCCCCAGCTCACACTGTGTTACCCCACATTCTCACACTCTCCCCAGCTCAAACTCTGTTACCCCTCATTCTCACACTCTCCCCAGCTCACACTCTGTTACCCCACATTCTCACACTCTCCCCCAGCTCACACTCTGTTACCCCACATTCTCACACTCTCCCCCAGCTCACACTCTGTTACCCCACATTCTCACACTCTCTCCCCAGCTCACACTCTGTTACCCCACATTCTCACATTCTCCCCCAGCTCACACTCTGTTACCCCACATTTTCACACTCTCCCCCCAGCTCACACTCTGTTACCCCACATTCTCACACTCTCCCCCAGCTCACACTCTGTTACCCCACATTCTCACACTCTCCCCCAGCTCACACTGCGTTACCCCACATTCTCACACTCTCCCCCAGCTCACACTCTGTTACCCCACATTCTCACACTCTCCCCAGCTCAAACTCTGTTACCCCACATTCTCACACTCTCCTCCCAGCTCACACTCTGTTACCCCACATTCTCACACTCTCCCCCAGCTCACACTCTGTTACCCCACATTCTCACACTCTCTCCCCCGCTCACACTCTGTTACCCCACATTCTCACACCCTCCCCCAGCTCACACTGTGTTACCCCACATTCTCACACTCTCCCCCAGCTCACACTCTGTTACCCCACATTCTCACACTCTCCCCAGCTCAAACTCTGTTACCCCACATTCTCACACTCTCCCCCAGCTCACACTCTGTTACCCCACATTCTCACACTCTCCCCCAGCTCACACTGTGTTACCCCACATTCTCACACTCTCCCCAGCTCAAACTCTGTTACCCCACATTCTCACACTCTCCCCCAGCTCACACTCTGTTACCCCACATTCTCACACTCTCCCCCAGCTCACACTCTGTTACCCCACATTCTCACACTCTCCCCCAGCTCACACTCTGTTACCCCACATTCTCTCACTCTCTCCCCAGCTCACACTCTGTTACCCCACATTCTCACACTCTCTCCCCAGCTCACACTCTGTTACCCCACATTCTCACACTCTCCCCAGCTCACTCTGTGTTAGTCCACATTCTCGCACTCTCCCCCAGCTCACACTCTGTTACCCCACATTCTCACACTCTCCCCCAGCTCACACTCTGTTACCACACATTCTCACACTCTCCCCCAGCTCACACTGTGTTACCCCACATTCTCTCACTCTCCCCAGCTCACACTCTGTTACCCCACATTCTCACACTCTCCCCCAGCTCACACTGTGTTACCGCACATTCTCACACTCTCCCCCAGCTCACACTCTGTTACCCCACATTCTCACACTCTCCCCCAGCTCACACTCTGTTACCCCACATTCTCACTCTCCCCCAGCTCACACTGTGTTACCCCACATTCTCACACTCTCCCCCCAGCTCACACTGTGTTACCCCACATTCTCACACTCTCCCCAGCTCACACTCTGTTACCCCACATTCTCACACTCTCCCCCCAGCTCACACTGTGTTACCCCACATTCTCACACTTTCCCCAGCTCACACTCTGTTACCCCACATTCTCACACTCTCCCCCAGCTCACATTCTGTTACCCCACATTCTCACTCTCCCCCAGCTCACACTGTGTTACCCCACATTCTCACACTCTCCCCAGCTCACACTCTGTTACCCCACATTCTCACACTCTCCCAAAGCTCACACTGTGTTACCCCACATTCTCACACTCTCCCCCAGCTCACACTCTGTTACCCTGCATTCTTACACTCTCCCCCAGCTCACACTGTGTTACCCCACATTCTCACACTCTCCCCCAGCTCACACTCTGTGTTACCCCACATTCTCACACTCTCCCCCAGCTCACACTCTGTTACCCCACATTCTCACACTCTCCCCAGCTCACACTCTGTTACCCCACATTCCCACACTCTCCCCCAGCTCACACTGTGTTACCCCCCATTCTCACACTCTCCCCCAGCTCACACTCTGTTACCCCACATTCTCGCACTCTCCCCCAGCTCACACTCTGTTGCCCCACATTCTCACACTCTCCCCAGCTCACACTGTGTTACCCCACATTCTCACACTCTCCCCCAGCTCACACTGTGTTACCCCACATTCTCACACTCTGCCCCAGCTCACACTCTGTTACCCCACATTCTCACTCTCCCTCAGCTTACACTGTGTTACCCCACATTCTAACACTCACCCCCAGCTCACACTGTGTTACCCCACATTCTCACACTCTCCCCCAGCTCACACTGTGTTACCCCACATTCTCACACACTCCCCCAGCTCACACGGTGTTGCCCCACATTCTCACACTCTCCCCCAGCTCACACTGTGTTACCCCACATTCTCACACTCTCCCCCAGCTCACACTCTGTTACCCCACATTCTCACACTCTTCCCCAGCTCACACTCTGTTACCCCACATTCTCCCACTCTCCCCCCAGCTCACACTGTGTTACCCCACATTCTCACACTCTCCCCCAGCTCACACTGTGTTACCCCACATTCTCACACTCTCCCCCAGCTCACACTCTGTTAGCCCACATTCTCACACTCTCCCCCAGCTCACACTATGTTACCCCACATTCTCACACTCTCCCCCAGCTCACACTCTGTTACCCCACATTCTCACACTCTCCCCCAGCTCACACTGTGTTACCCCACATTCTTACACTCTCCCCCAGCTCACACTGTGTTACCCCACATTCTCACACTCTCCCCCAGCTCACACTCTGTTACCCCACATTCTCACACTCTCCCCCAGCTCACACTCTGTTACCCCACATTCTCACACTCTCCCCCAGCTCACTCTGTGGCCCCACATTCTCACACTCTCTCCCCAGCTCACACTGTGTTACCCCACATTCTCACACTCTCCCCCAGCTCACACTCTGTTACCCCGCATTCTTACACTCTCCCCCAGCTCACACTGTGTTACCCCACATTCTCACACTCTCCCCCAGCTCACAATCTGTTACCCCACATTCTCACACTCTCCCCCAGCTCACTCTGTTGCCCCACATTCTCACACTCTCCCCCAGCTCACACTCTGTTACCCTGCATTCTTACACTCTCCCCCAGCTCACACTCTGTTACCTGACATTCTCACACTCTCCCCCAGCTCACACTGTGTTACCCCACATTCTCACACTCTCCCCCAGCTCACACTGTGTTACCCCACATTCTGACACTCTCCCCCAGCTCACACTGTGTTACCCCACATTCTCACACTCTCCCCCAGCTCACACTCTGTTACCCCACATTCTCACACTCTTCCCCAGCTC
>NC_141004.1:8728746-8858746 GCF_052327205.1 Somniosus microcephalus
TGCACTGTCGGAGGGGCAGTACTGAGGGAGCGCTGCACTGTCGGAGGGGCAGTACTGAGGGAGCGCTGCACTGTCGGAGGGGCAGTACTGAGGGAGCGCCGCACTTTCGGAGGGGCAGTACTGAGGGAGCGCCGCACTGTCGAAGGGGCAGTACTGAGGGAGCGCTGCACTGTCGGAGGGGGCAGTACTGAGGGAGCACTGCACTGTCGGAGAGGCAGTACTGAGAGAGCGCTGCACTGTCGCAGGGGCAGTACTGAGGGAGCGCCACACTGTCGGAGGGGCAGTACTGAGGGAGCGCTGCACTGTCGGATGGGCAGTACTGAGGGAGCGCCGCACTGTCGGAGGGGGCAGTACTGAGGGAGCGCCGCACTGTCGGAGGGGCAGTACTGAGGGAGGCTGCACTGTCGGAGGGGCAGTACTGAGGGAGCGCTGCACTGTCGGAGGGGCAGTACTGAGGGAGCGCCGCACTGTCGGAGGGGCAGTACTGAGGGAGCGCCGCACTGTCGGAGGGGCAGTACTGAGGGAGCGCCACACTGTCAGAGGGGCAGTACTGAGGAAGCGCCGCACTGTCAGAGGGGCAGTACTGAGGGAGCACTGCACTGTCGGAGGGGCAGTACTGAGGGAGTACAGCACTGTCAGAGGGGCAGTACTGAGGGAGCGCCGCACTGTCGGAGGGGCAGTACTGAGGGAGCGCTGCACTGTCGGAGGGGCAGTACTGAGGGAGTGCTGCACTGTCGGAGGGGGCAGTACTGAGGGAGTGCTGCACTGTCGGAGGGGGCAGTACTGAGGGAGCGCTGCACTGTCGGAGGGGCAGTACTGAGGGAGTGCTGCACTGTCGGAGGGGCAGTACTGAGGGGAGCGCCGCACTGTCGGAGGGGCAGTACTGAGGGGAGCGCTGCACTGTCGGATGGGCAGTACTGAGGGAGCGCCGCACTGTCGGAGGGGCAGTACTGAGGGAGCGCTGCACTGTCGGAGGGGCAGTACTGAGGGAGTGCTGCACTGTCGGAGGGGCAGTACTGAGGGAGCGCTGCACTGTCGGATGGGCAGTACTGAGGGAGCGCCGCACTGTCGGAGGGGCAGTACTGAGGGAGCGCTGCACTGTCGGAGGGGCTGTACTGAGGGAGCGCCGCACTGTCGGAGGGGCAGTACTGAGGGAGCGCTGCACTGTCGGAGGGGCAGTACTGAGGGAGCGCTGCACTGTCGGAGGGGCAGTACTGAGGGAGTGCCGCACTGTCGGAGGGGCAGTACTGAGGGAGCGCTGCACTGTGGGAGGGGCAGTACTGAGGGAGCGCTGCACTGTCGGAGGGGCAGTACTGAGGGAGCGCTGCACTGTCGGAGGGGCAGTACTGAGGGATCGCTGCACTGTCGGAGGGGCAGTACTGAGGGAGCGCTGCACTGTCGGAGGGGCAGTACTGAGGGAGCGCTGCACTGTCGGAGGGGCAGTACTGAGGGAGCGCTGCACTGTCGGAGGGGCAGTACTGAGGGAGTGCTGCACTGTCGGAGGGGCAGTACTGAGGGAGTGCTGCACTGTCGGAGGGGCAGTACTGAGGGAGCGCTGCACTGTCGGAGGGGCAGTACTGAGGGAGTGCTGCACTGTCGGAGGGGCAGCACTGAGGGAGCGCCGCACTGTCGGAAGGGCAGTACTGAGGGAGCACCGCACTGTCGGAGGGGCAGTACTGAGGGAGCGCCGCACTGTCGGAGGGGCAGTACTGAGGGAGCGCCGCACTGTCGGAGGGGCAGTACCGAGGGAGTGCCGCACTGTCGGAGGGGCAGTACTGAGGGAGCACTGCACTGTCGGAGGGGGCAGTACTGAGGGAGCGCTGCACTGTCGGAGGGGCAGTACTGAGGGAGTGCTGCACTGTCGGAGGGGCAGTACTGAGGGAGCGCTGCACTGTCGGAGGGGCAGTACTGAGGGAGCGCTGCACTGTCGGAGGGGGCAGTACTGAGGGAGCGCTGCACTGTCGGAGGGGCAGTACTGAGGGAGCGCCGCACTGTCGGAGGGGCAGTACTGAGGGAGCGCCGCACTGTCGAAGGGGCAGTACTGAGGGAGCGCTGCACTGTCGGAGGGGCAGTACTGAGGGAGCACTGCACTGTCGGAGAGGCAGTACTGAGAGAGCGCTGCACTGTCGCAGGGGCAGTACTGAGGGAGCGCCACACTGTCGGAGGGGCAGTACTGAGGGAGCGCTGCACTATCGGATGGGCAGTACTGAGGGAGCGCCGCACTGTCGGAGGGGCAGTACTGAGGGAGCGCCGCACTGTCGGAGGGGCAGTACTGAGGGAGGCTGCACTGTCGGAGGGGCAGTACTGAGGGAGCGCTGCACTGTCGGAGGGGCAGTACTGAGGGAGCGCCGCACTGTCAGAGGGGCAGTACTGAGGGAGCGCCGCACTGTCGGAGGGGCAGTACTGAGGGAGCGCCACACTGTCAGAGGGGCAGTACTGAGGAAGCGCCGCACTGTCAGAGGGGCAGTACTGAGGGAGCACTGCACTGTCGGAGGGGCAGTACTGAGGGAGTACAGCACTGTCAGAGGGGCAGTACTGAGGGAGCGCCGCACTGTCGGAGGGGCAGTACTGAGGGAGCGCCGCACTGTCGGAGGATCAGTACTGAGGGGAGTGCTGCACTGTCGGAGGGGCAGTACTGAGGGAGCGCCGCACTGTCGGAGGGGCACTACTGAGGGAGTGCTGCACTGTCGGAGGATCAGTACTGAGGGAGTGCTGCACTGTCGGAGGGGCAGTACTGAGGGAGTGCTGCACTGTCGGAGGGGCAGTACTGAGGGAGCGCTGCACTGTCGGAGGGGCAGTACTGAGGGAGTGCTGCACTGTCGGAGGGGCAGTACTGAGGGAGCGCCGCACTGTCGGAGGGGCAGTACTGAGGGAGCACCGCACTGTCGGAGGGGCAGTACTGAGGGAGCGCCGCACTGTCGGAGGGGCAGTACTGAGGGAGCGCCGCACTGTCGGAGGGGCAGTACTGAGGGAGTGCCGCACTGTCGGAGGGGCAGTACTGAGGGAGCACTGCACTGTCGGAGGGGCAGTACTGAGGGAGCGCTGCACTGTCGGAGGGGCAGTACTGAGGGAGCACTGCACTGTCGGAGGGGCAGTACTGAGGGAGCGCTGCACTGTCGGAGGGGCAGTACTGAGGGAGCGCCGCACTGTCGGAGGGGCAGTACTGAGGGAGCGCCGCACTGTCGGAGGGGCAGTACTGAGGGAGCGCCGCACTGTCGAAGGGGCAGTACTGAGGGAGCGCTGCACTGTCGGAGGGGCAGTACTGAGGGAGCACTGCACTGTCGGAGAGGCAGTACTGAGAGAGCGCTGCACTGTCGCAGGGGCAGTACTGAGGGAGCGCCACACTGTCGGAGGGGCAGTACTGAGGGAGCGCTGCACTGTCGGATGGGCAGTACTGAGGGAGCGCCGCACTGTCGGAGGGGCAGTACTGAGGGAGCGCCGCACTGTCGGAGGGGCAGTACTGAGGGAGGCTGCACTGTCGGAGGGGCAGTACTGAGGGAGCGCCGCACTGTCGGAGGGGCAGTACTGAGGGAGCGCCGCACTGTCGGAGGGGCAGTACTGAGGGAGCGCCGCACTGTCGGAGGGGCAGTACTGAGGGAGCGCCACACTGTCAGAGGGGCAGTACTGAGGAAGCGCCGCACTGTCAGAGGGGCAGTACTGAGGGAGCACTGCACTGTCGGAGGGGCAGTACTGAGGGAGTACAGCACTGTCAGAGGGGCAGTACTGAGGGAGCGCCGCACTGTCGGAGGGGCAGTACTGAGGGAGCGCCGCACTGTCGGAGGATCAGTACTGAGGGAGTGCTGCACTGTCGGAGGGGCAGTACTGAGGGAGCGCCGCACTGTCGGAGGGGCAGTACTGAGGGAGCGCTGCACTGTCGGAGGGGCAGTACTGAGGGAGCGCCGCACTGTCGGAGGGGCACTACTGAGGGAGCGCCGCACTGTCGGAGGGGCAGTACTGAGGGAGCGCTGCACTGTCGGAGGGGCAGTACTGAGGGAGCGCTGCACTGTCAGAGGGGCAGTACTGAGGGAGCGCTGCACTGTTGGAGGGGCAGTACTGAGGGAGCGCCGCACTGTCGGAGGGGCAGTACTGAGGGAGCGCCGCACTGTCGGAGGGGCAGTACTGAGGGAGCGCTGCACTGTCGGAGGGGCAGTACTGAGGGAGTGCTGCACTGTCGGAGGGGCAGTACTGAGGGAGTGCTGCACTGTCGGAGGATCAGTACTGAGGGAGTGCTGCACTGTCGGAGGGGCAGTACTGAGGGAGCGCCGCACTGTTGGAGGGGCAGTACTGAGGGAGCGCCGCACTGTCAGAGGGGCAGTACTGAGGGAGCGCCGCACTGTCGGAGGGGCAGTACTGAGGGAGCGCTGCACTGTCGGATGGGCAGTACTGAGGGAGCGCCGCACTGTCGGAGGGGCAGTACTGAGGGAGCGCTGCACTGTCGGAGGGGCAGTACTGAGGGAGCACTGCACTGTCGGAGGGGCAGTACTGAGGGAGCGCTGCACTGTCGGAGGGGCAGTACTGAGGGAGCGCTGCACTGTCGGAGGGGCAGTACTGAGGGAGCGCCGCACTTTCGGAGGGGCAGTACTGAGGGAGCGCCGCACTGTCGAAGGGGCAGTACTGAGGGAGCGCTGCACTGTCGGAGGGGCAGTACTGAGGGAGCACTGCACTGTCGGAGAGGCAGTACTGAGAGAGCGCTGCACTGTCGCAGGGGCAGTACTGAGGGAGCGCCACACTGTCGGAGGGGCAGTACTGAGGGAGCGCTGCACTGTCGGATGGGCAGTACTGAGGGAGCGCCGCACTGTCGGAGGGGCAGTACTGAGGGAGCGCCGCACTGTCGGAGGGGCAGTACTGAGGGAGGCTGCACTGTCGGAGGGGCAGTACTGAGGGAGCGCTGCACTGTCGGAGGGGCAGTACTGAGGGAGCGCCGCACTGTCGGAGGGGCAGTACTGAGGGAGCGCCGCACTGTCGGAGGGGCAGTACTGAGGGAGCGCCACACTGTCAGAGGGGCAGTACTGAGGAAGCGCCGCACTGTCAGAGGGGCAGTACTGAGGGAGCACTGCACTGTCGGAGGGGCAGTACTGAGGGAGTACAGCACTGTCAGAGGGGCAGTACTGAGGGAGCGCCGCACTGTCGGAGGGGCAGTACTGAGGGAGCGCTGCACTGTCGGAGGGGCAGTACTGAGGGAGTGCTGCACTGTCGGAGGGGCAGTACTGAGGGAGTGCTGCACTGTCGGAGGGGCAGTACTGAGGGAGCGCTGCACTGTCGGAGGGGCAGTACTGAGGGAGTGCTGCACTGTCGGAGGGGCAGTACTGAGGGAGCGCCGCACTGTCGGAGGGGCAGTACTGAGGGAGCGCTGCACTGTCGGATGGGCAGTACTGAGGGAGCGCCGCACTGTCGGAGGGGCAGTACTGAGGGAGCGCTGCACTGTCGGAGGGGCAGTACTGAGGGAGTGCTGCACTGTCGGAGGGGCAGTACTGAGGGAGCGCTGCACTGTCGGATGGGCAGTACTGAGGGAGCGCCGCACTGTCGGAGGGGCAGTACTGAGGGAGCGCTGCACTGTCGGAGGGGCTGTACTGAGGGAGCGCCGCACTGTCGGAGGGGCAGTACTGAGGGAGCGCTGCACTGTCGGAGGGGCAGTACTGAGGGAGCGCTGCACTGTCGGAGGGGCAGTACTGAGGGAGTGCCGCACTGTCGGAGGGGCAGTACTGAGGGAGCGCTGCACTGTGGGAGGGGCAGTACTGAGGGAGCGCTGCACTGTCGGAGGGGCAGTACTGAGGGAGCGCTGCACTGTCGGAGGGGCAGTACTGAGGGATCGCTGCACTGTCGGAGGGGCAGTACTGAGGGAGCGCTGCACTGTCGGAGGGGCAGTACTGAGGGAGCGCTGCACTGTCGGAGGGGCAGTACTGAGGGAGCGCTGCACTGTCGGAGGGGCAGTACTGAGGGAGTGCTGCACTGTCGGAGGGGCAGTACTGAGGGAGTGCTGCACTGTCGGAGGGGCAGTACTGAGGGAGCGCTGCACTGTCGGAGGGGCAGTACTGAGGGAGTGCTGCACTGTCGGAGGGGCAGCACTGAGGGAGCGCCGCACTGTCGGAAGGGCAGTACTGAGGGAGCACCGCACTGTCGGAGGGGCAGTACTGAGGGAGCGCCGCACTGTCGGAGGGGCAGTACTGAGGGAGCGCCGCACTGTCGGAGGGGCAGTACCGAGGGAGTGCCGCACTGTCGGAGGGGCAGTACTGAGGGAGCACTGCACTGTCGGAGGGGCAGTACTGAGGGAGCGCTGCACTGTCGGAGGGGCAGTACTGAGGGAGTGCTGCACTGTCGGAGGGGCAGTACTGAGGGAGCGCTGCACTGTCGGAGGGGCAGTACTGAGGGAGCGCTGCACTGTCGGAGGGGCAGTACTGAGGGAGCGCTGCACTGTCGGAGGGGCAGTACTGAGGGAGCGCCGCACTGTCGGAGGGGCAGTACTGAGGGAGCGCCGCACTGTCGAAGGGGCAGTACTGAGGGAGCGCTGCACTGTCGGAGGGGCAGTACTGAGGGAGCACTGCACTGTCGGAGAGGCAGTACTGAGAGAGCGCTGCACTGTCGCAGGGGCAGTACTGAGGGAGCGCCACACTGTCGGAGGGGCAGTACTGAGGGAGCGCTGCACTATCGGATGGGCAGTACTGAGGGAGCGCCGCACTGTCGGAGGGGCAGTACTGAGGGAGCGCCGCACTGTCGGAGGGGCAGTACTGAGGGAGGCTGCACTGTCGGAGGGGCAGTACTGAGGGAGCGCTGCACTGTCGGAGGGGCAGTACTGAGGGAGCGCCGCACTGTCGGAGGGGCAGTACTGAGGGAGCGCCGCACTGTCGGAGGGGCAGTACTGAGGGAGCGCCACACTGTCAGAGGGGCAGTACTGAGGAAGCGCCGCACTGTCAGAGGGGCAGTACTGAGGGAGCACTGCACTGTCGGAGGGGCAGTACTGAGGGAGTACAGCACTGTCAGAGGGGCAGTACTGAGGGAGCGCCGCACTGTCGGAGGGGCAGTACTGAGGGAGCGCCGCACTGTCGGAGGATCAGTACTGAGGGAGTGCTGCACTGTCGGAGGGGCAGTACTGAGGGAGCGCCGCACTGTCGGAGGGGCACTACTGAGGGAGTGCTGCACTGTCGGAGGATCAGTACTGAGGGAGTGCTGCACTGTCGGAGGGGCAGTACTGAGGGAGTGCTGCACTGTCGGAGGGGCAGTACTGAGGGAGCGCTGCACTGTCGGAGGGGCAGTACTGAGGGAGTGCTGCACTGTCGGAGGGGCAGTACTGAGGGAGCGCCGCACTGTCGGAGGGGCAGTACTGAGGGAGCACCGCACTGTCGGAGGGGCAGTACTGAGGGAGCGCCGCACTGTCGGAGGGGCAGTACTGAGGGAGCGCCGCACTGTCGGAGGGGCAGTACTGAGGGAGTGCCGCACTGTCGGAGGGGCAGTACTGAGGGAGCACTGCACTGTCGGAGGGGCAGTACTGAGGGAGCGCTGCACTGTCGGAGGGGCAGTACTGAGGGAGTGCTGCACTGTCGGAGGGGCAGTACTGAGGGAGCACTGCACTGTCGGAGGGGCAGTACTGAGGGAGCGCTGCACTGTCGGAGGGGCAGTACTGAGGGAGCGCCGCACTGTCGGAGGGGCAGTACTGAGGGAGCGCCGCACTGTCGGAGGGGCAGTACTGAGGGAGCGCCGCACTGTCGAAGGGGCAGTACTGAGGGAGCGCTGCACTGTCGGAGGGGCAGTACTGAGGGAGCACTGCACTGTCGGAGAGGCAGTACTGAGAGAGCGCTGCACTGTCGCAGGGGCAGTACTGAGGGAGCGCCACACTGTCGGAGGGGCAGTACTGAGGGAGCGCTGCACTGTCGGATGGGCAGTACTGAGGGAGCGCCGCACTGTCGGAGGGGCAGTACTGAGGGAGCGCCGCACTGTCGGAGGGGCAGTACTGAGGGAGGCTGCACTGTCGGAGGGGCAGTACTGAGGGAGCGCTGCACTGTCGGAGGGGCAGTACTGAGGGAGCGCCGCACTGTCGGAGGGGCAGTACTGAGGGAGCGCCGCACTGTCGGAGGGGCAGTACTGAGGGAGCGCCACACTGTCAGAGGGGCAGTACTGAGGAAGCGCCGCACTGTCAGAGGGGCAGTACTGAGGGAGCACTGCACTGTCGGAGGGGCAGTACTGAGGGAGTACAGCACTGTCAGAGGGGCAGTACTGAGGGAGCGCCGCACTGTCGGAGGGGCAGTACTGAGGGAGCGCCGCACTGTCGGAGGATCAGTACTGAGGGAGTGCTGCACTGTCGGAGGGGCAGTACTGAGGGAGCGCCGCACTGTCGGAGGGGCAGTACTGAGGGAGCGCTGCACTGTCGGAGGGGCAGTACTGAGGGAGCGCCGCACTGTCGGAGGGGCACTACTGAGGGAGCGCCGCACTGTCGGAGGGGCAGTACTGAGGGAGCGCTGCACTGTCGGAGGGGCAGTACTGAGGGAGCGCTGCACTGTCAGAGGGGCAGTACTGAGGGAGCGCTGCACTGTTGGAGGGGCAGTACTGAGGGAGCGCCGCACTGTCGGAGTGGCAGTACTGAGGGAGCGCCGCACTGTCGGAGGGGCAGTACTGAGGGAGCGCTGCACTGTCGGAGGGGCAGTACTGAGGGAGTGCTGCACTGTCGGAGGGGCAGTACTGAGGGAGCGCTGCACTGTCGGAGGGGCAGTACTGAGGGAGCGCTGCACTGTCGGAGGGGCAGTACTGAGGGAGCGCCGCACTGTCGGAGGGGCAGTACTGAGGGAGCGCTGCACTGTCGGAGGGGCAGTACTGAGGGAGCGCTGCACTGTCGGAGGGGCAGTACTGAGGGAGCGCTGCACTGTCGGAGGGGCAGTACTGAGGGAGTGCCGCACTGTCGGAGGGGCAGTACTGAGGGAGCGCTGCACTGTCGGAGGTGCAGTACTGAGGGAGCACCGCACTGTCGGAGGGGCAGTACTGAGGGAGCGCTGCACTGTCGGAGGGGCAGTACTGAGGGAGCGCTGCACTGTCGGAGGGGCAGTACTGAGGGAGCGCTGCACTGTCGGAGGGGCAGTACTGAGGGAGTGCCGCACTGTCGGAGGGGCAGTACTGAGGGAGCGCTGCACTGTGGGAGGGGCAGTACTGAGGGAGCGCTGCACTGTCGGAGGGGCAGTACTGAGGGAGCGCTGCACTGTCGGAGGGGCAGTACTGAGGGAGCGCTGCACTGTCGGAGGGGCAGTACTGAGGGAGCGCTGCACTGTCGGAGGGGCAGTACTGAGGGAGCGCTGCACTGTCGGAGGGGCAGTACCGAGGGAGCGCTGCACTGTCGGAGGGGCAGTACTGAGGGAGCGCTGCACTGTCGGAGGGGCAGTACTGAGGGAGCGCTGCACTGTCGGAGGGGCAGTACTGAGGGAGTGCTGCACTGTCGGAGGGGCAGTACTGAGGGAGTGCTGCACTGTCGGAGGGGCAGTACTGAGGGAGCGCTGCACTGTCGGAGGGGCAGTACTGAGGGAGTGCTGCACTGTCGGAGGGGCAGTACTGAGGGAGCGCCGCACTATCGGAGGGGCAGTACTGAGGGAGCACCGCACTGTCGGAGGGGCAGTACTGAGGGAGCGCCGCACTGTCGGAGGGGCAGTACTGAGGGAGCGCCGCACTGTCGGAGGGGCAGTACTGAGGGAGCGCCGCACTTTCGGAGGGGCAGTACTGAGGGAGCGCCGCACTGTCGCAGGGGCAGTACTGAGGGAGCGCTGCACTGTCGGAGGGGCAGTACTGAGGGAGCACTGCACTGTCGGAGAGGCAGTACTGAGAGAGCGCTGCACTGTCGCAGGGGCAGTACTGAGGGAGCGCCGCACTGTCGGAGGGGCAGTACTGAGGGAGCGCTGCACTGTCGGATGGGCAGTACTGAGGGAGCGCCGCACTGTCGGAGGGGCAGTACTGAGGGAGCGCCGCACTGTCGGAGGGGCAGTACTGAGGGAGCGCCGCACTGTCGGAGGGGCAGTACTGAGGGAGTGCCGCACTGTCGGAGGGGCAGTACTGAGGGAGCACCGCACTGTCGGAGGGGCAGTACTGAGGGAGCGCCGCACTGTCGGAGGGGCAGTACTGAGGGAGCGCCGCACTGACGGAGGGGCAGTACTGAGGGAGCGCTGCACTGTCGGAGGGGCAGTACTGAGGGAGCGCCGCACTGTCGGAGGGGCAGTACTGAGGGAGCGCCGCACTGTCGGAGGGGCAGTACTGAGGGAGCGCCGCACTGTCGAAGGGGCAGTACTGAGGGAGCGCTGCACTGTCGGAGGGGCAGTACTGAGGGAGCACTGCACTGTCGGAGAGGCAGTACTGAGAGAGCGCCGCACTGTCGCAGGGGCAGTACTGAGGGAGCGCCACACTGTCGGAGGGGCAGTACTGAGGGAGCGCCGCACTGTCGGATGGGCAGTACTGAGGGAGCGCCGCACTGTCGGAGGGGCAGTACTGAGGGAGCGCCGCACTGTCGGTGGGGCAGTACTGAGGGAGGCTGCACTGTCGGAGGGGCAGTACTGAGGGAGCGCCGCACTGTCGGAGGGGCAGTACTGAGGGAGCGCCGCACTGTCGGAGGGGCAGTACTGAGGGAGCGCCGCACTGTCGGAGGGGCAGTACTGAGGGAGCGCCACACTGTCAGAGGGGCAGTACTGAGGAAGCGCCGCACTGTCAGAGGGGCAGTACTGAGGGAGCACTGCACTGTCGGAGGGGCAGTACTGAGGGAGCGCCGCACTGTCGGAGGATCAGTACTGAGGGAGTGCTGCACTGTCGGAGGGGCAGTACTGAGGGAGCGCCGCACTGTCGGAGGGGCACTACTGAGGGAGTGCTGCACTGTCGGAGGATCAGTACTGAGGGAGTGCTGCACTGTCGGAGGGGCAGTACTGAGGGAGCGCTGCACTGTCGGAGGGGCAGTACTGAGGGAGCGCTGCACTGTCGGAGGGGCAGTACTGAGGGAGTGCTGCACTGTCGGAGGGGCAGTACTGAGGGAGCGCCGCACTGTCGGAGGGGCAGTACTGAGGGAGCACCGCACTGTCGGAGGGGCAGTACTGAGGGAGCGCCGCACTGTCGGAGGGGCAGTACTGAGGGAGCGCCGCACTGTCGGAGGGGCAGTACTGAGGGAGTGCCGCACTGTCGGAGGGGCAGTACTGAGGGAGCACTGCACTGTCGGAGGGGCAGTACTGAGGGAGCGCTGCACTGTCGGAGGGGCAGTACTGAGGGAGTGCTGCACTGTCGGAGGGGCAGTACTGAGGGAGCACTGCACTGTCGGAGGGGCAGTACTGAGGGAGCGCTGCACTGTCGGAGGGGCAGTACTGAGGGAGCGCTGCACTGTCGGAGGGGCAGTACTGAGGGAGCGCCGCACTGTCGGAGGGGCAGTACTGAGGGAGCGCCGCACTGTCGAAGGGGCAGTACTGAGGGAGCGCTGCACTGTCGGAGGGGCAGTACTGAGGGAGCACTGCACTGTCGGAGAGGCAGTACTGAGAGAGCGCTGCACTGTCGCAGGGGCAGTACTGAGGGAGCGCCACACTGTCGGAGGGGCAGTACTGAGGGAGCGCTGCACTGTCGGATGGGCAGTACTGAGGGAGCGCCGCACTGTCGGAGGGGCAGTACTGAGGGAGCGCCGCACTGTCGGAGGGGCAGTACTGAGGGAGGCTGCACTGTCGGAGGGGCAGTACTGAGGGAGCGCCGCACTGTCGGAGGGGCAGTACTGAGGGAGCGCCACACTGTCAGAGGGGCAGTACTGAGGAAGCGCCGCACTGTCAGAGGGGCAGTACTGAGGGAGCACTGCACTGTCGGAGGGGCAGTACTGAGGGAGTACAGCACTGTCAGAGGGGCAGTACTGAGGGAGCGCCGCACTGTCGGAGGGGCAGTACTGAGGGAGCGCCGCACTTTCGGAGGATCAGTACTGAGGGAGTGCTGCACTGTCGGAGGGGCAGTACTGAGGGAGCGCCGCACTGTCGGAGGGGCACTACTGAGGGAGTGCTGCACTGTCGGAGGATCAGTACTGAGGGAGTGCTGCACTGTCGGAGGGGCAGTACTGAGGGAGCGCCGCACTGTTGGAGGGGCAGTACTGAGGGAGCGCCGCACTGTCAGAGGGGCAGTACTGAGGGAGCGCCGCACTGTCGGAGGGGCAGTACTGAGGGAGCGCCGCACTGTCGGAGGGGCAGTACTGAGGGAGCGCCGCACTGTCGGAGGGGCAGTACTGAGGGAGCGCTGCACTGTCGGATGGGCAGTACTGAGGGAGCGCCGCACTGTCGGAGGGGCAGTACTGAGGGAGCGCTGCACTGTCGGAGGGGCAGTACTGAGGGAGCGCCGCACTGTCGGAGGGGCAGTACTGAGGGAGCGCCGCACTGTCGGAGGGGCAGTACTGAGGGAGCGCCGCACTGTCGGAGGGGCAGTACTGAGGGAGCGCCGCACTGTCGGAGGGGCAGTACTGAGGGAGTGCCGCACTGTCGGAGGGGCAGTACTGAGGGAGCACTGCACTGTCGGAGGGGCAGTACTGAGGGAGCGCTGCACTGTCGGAGGGGCAGTACTGAGGGAGTGCTGCACTGTCGGAGGGGCAGTACTGAGGGAGCGCTGCACTGTCGGATGGGCAGTACTGAGGGAGCGCCGCACTGTCGGAGGGGCAGTACTGAGGGAGCGCTGCACTGTCGGAGGGGCAGTACTGAGGGAGCGCCGCACTGTCGGAGGGGCAGTACTGAGGGAGCGCCGCACTGTCGGAGGGGCAGTACTGAGGGAGCGCTGCACTGTCGGAGGGGCAGTACTGAGGGAGCGCTGCACTGTCGGAGGGGCAGTACTGAGGGAGCGCTGCACTGTCGGAGGGGCAGTACTGAGGGAGCGCTGCACTGTCGGAGGGGCAGTACTGAGGGAGTGCCGCACTGTCGGAGGGGCAGTACTGAGGGAGCGCTGCACTGTGGGAGGGGCAGTACTGAGGGAGCGCTGCACTGTCGGAGGGGCAGTACTGAGGGAGCGCTGCACTGTCGGAGGGGCAGTACTGAGGGAGCGCCGCACTGTCGGAGGGGCAGTACTGAGGGAGCGCCGCACTGTCGGAGGGGCAGTACTGAGGGAGCGCTGCACTGTCGGAGGGGCAGTACTGAGGGAGTGCTGCACTGTCGGAGGGGCAGTACTGAGGGAGCGCTGCACTGTCGGAGGGGCAGTACTGAGGGAGCGCTGCACTGTCGGAGGGGCAGTACTGAGGGAGCGCCGCACTGTCGGAGGGGCAGTACTGAGGGAGCGCTGCACTGTCGGAGGGGCAGTACTGAGGGAGCGCTGCACTGTCGGAGGGGCAGTACTGAGGGAGCGCTGCACTGTCGGAGGGGCAGTACTGAGGGAGTGCCGCACTGTCGGAGGGGCAGTACTGAGGGAGCGCTGCACTGTCGGAGGGGCAGTACTGAGGGAGCACCGCACTGTCGGAGGGGCAGTACTGAGGGAGCGCTGCACTGTCGGAGGGGCTGTACTGAGGGAGTGCTGCACTGTCGGAGGGGCAGTACTGAGGGAGCGCCGCACTGTCGGAGGGGCAGTACTGAGGGAGCACCGCACTGTCGGAGGGGCAGTACTGAGGGAGCGCCGCACTGTCGGAGGGGCAGTACTGAGGGAGCGCCGCACTGTCGGAGGGGCAGTACTGAGGGAGTGCCGCACTGTCGGAGGGGCAGTACTGAGGGAGCACTGCACTGTCGGAGGGGCAGTACTGAGGGAGCGCTGCACTGTCGGAGGGGCAGTACTGAGGGAGTGCTGCACTGTCGGAGGGGCAGTACTGAGGGAGCACTGCACTGTCGGAGGGGCAGTACTGAGGGAGCGCTGCACTGTCGGAGGGGCAGTACTGAGGGAGCGCTGCATTGTCGGAGGGGCAGTACTGAGGGAGCGCCGCACTTTCGGAGGGGCAGTACTGAGGGAGCGCCGCACTGTCGAAGGGGCAGTACTGAGGGAGCGCTGCACTGTCGGAGGGGCAGTACTGAGGGAGCACTGCACTGTCGGAGAGGCAGTACTGAGAGAGCGCTGCACTGTCGCAGGGGCAGTACTGAGGGAGCGCCACACTGTCGGAGGGGCAGTACTGAGGGAGCGCTGCACTGTCGGATGGGCAGTACTGAGGGAGCGCCGCACTGTCGGAGGGGCAGTACTGAGGGAGCGCCGCACTGTCGGAGGGGCAGTACTGAGGGAGGCTGCACTGTCGGAGGGGCAGTACTGAGGGAGCGCTGCACTGTCGGAGGGGCAGTACTGAGGGAGCGCCGCACTGTCGGAGGGGCAGTACTGAGGGAGCGCCACACTGTCAGAGGGGCAGTACTGAGGAAGCGCCGCACTGTCAGAGGGGCAGTACTGAGGGAGCACTGCACTGTCGGAGGGGCAGTACTGAGGGAGTACAGCACTGTCAGAGGGGCAGTACTGAGGGAGCGCCGCACTGTCGGAGGGGCAGTACTGAGGGAGCGCTGCACTGTCGGAGGGGCAGTACTGAGGGAGTGCTGCACTGTCGGAGGGGCAGTACTGAGGGAGTGCTGCACTGTCGGAGGGGCAGTACTGAGGGAGCGCTGCAGTCGGAGGGGCAGTACTGAGGGAGTGCTGCACTGTCGGAGGGGCAGTACTGAGGGAGCGCCGCACTGTCGGAGGGGCAGTACTGAGGGAGCACCGCACTGTCGGAGGGGCAGTACTGAGGGAGCGCCGCACTGTCGGAGGGGCAGTACTGAGGGAGCGCCGCACTGTCGGAGGGGCAGTACTGAGGGAGTGCCGCACTGTCGGAGGGGCAGTACTGAGGGAGCACTGCACTGTCGGAGGGGCAGTACTGAGGGAGCGCTGCACTGTCGGAGGGGCAGTACTGAGGGAGTGCTGCACTGTCGGAGGGGCAGTACTGAGGGAGCACTGCACTGTCGGAGGGGCAGTACTGAGGGAGCGCTGCACTGTCGGAGGGCCAGTACTGAGGGAGCGCTGCACTGTCGGAGGGGCAGTACTGAGGGAGCGCCGCACTGTCGGAGGGGCAGTACTGAGGGAGCGCCGCACTGTCGAAGGGGCAGTACTGAGGGAGCGCTGCACTGTCGGAGGGGCAGTACTGAGGGAGCACTGCACTGTCGGAGAGGCAGTACTGAGAGAGCGCTGCACTGTCGCAGGGGCAGTACTGAGGGAGCGCCACACTGTCGGAGGTGCAGTACTGAGGGAGCGCTGCACTGTCGGATGGGCAGTACTGAGGGAGCGCCGCACTGTCGGAGGGGCAGTACTGAGGGAGCGCTGCACTGTCGGAGGGGCAGTACTGAGGGAGGCTGCACTGTCGGAGGGGCAGTACTGAGGGAGCGCCGCACTGTCGGAGGGGCAGTACTGAGGGAGCGCCGCACTGTCGGAGGGGCAGTACTGAGGGAGCGCCGCACTGTCGGAGGGGCAGTACTGAGGGAGCGCCACACTGTCAGAGGGGCAGTACTGAGGAAGCGCCGCACTGTCAGAGGGGCAGTACTGAGGGAGCACTGCACTGTCGGAGGGGCAGTACTGAGGGAGTACAGCACTGTCAGAGGGGCAGTACTGAGGGAGCGCCGCACTGTCGGAGGGGCAGTACTGAGGGAGCGCCGCACTGTCGGAGGATCAGTACTGAGGGAGTGCTGCACTGTCGGAGGGGCAGTACTGAGGGAGCGCCGCACTGTCGGAGGGGCACTACTGAGGGAGTGCTGCACTGTCGGAGGATCAGTACTGAGGGAGTGCTGCACTGTCGGAGGGGCAGTACTGAGGGAGCGCCGCACTGTTGGAGGGGCAGTACTGAGGGAGCGCCGCACTGTCAGAGGGGCAGTACTGAGGGAGCGCCGCACTGTCGGAGGGGCAGTACTGAGGGAGCGCCGCACTGTCGGAGGGGCAGTACTGAGGGAGCGCTGCACTGTCGGATGGGCAGTACTGAGGGAGCGCCGCACTGTCGGAGGGGCAGTACTGAGGGAGCGCTGCACTGTCGGAGGGGCAGTACTGAGGGAGTGCTGCACTGTCGGAGGGGCAGTACTGAGGGAGCGCTGCACTGTCGGATGGGCAGTACTGAGGGAGCGCCGCACTGTCGGAGGGGCAGTACTGAGGGAGCGCTGCACTGTCGGAGGGGCAGTACTGAGGGAGCGCCGCACTGTCGGAGGGGCAGTACTGAGGGAGCGCCGCACTGTCGGAGGGGCAGTACTGAGGGAGCGCTGCACTGTCGGAGGGGCAGTACTGAGGGAGCGCTGCACTGTCGGAGGGGCAGTACTGAGGGAGCGCTGCACTGTCGGAGGGGCAGTACTGAGGGAGCGCTGCACTGTCGGAGGGGCAGTACTGAGGGAGCGCTGCACTGTCGGAGGGGCAGTACTGAGGGAGTGCCGCACTGTCGGAGGGGCAGTACTGAGGGAGCGCTGCACTGTTGGAGGGGCAGTACTGAGGGAGCGCTGCACTGTCGGAGGGGCAGTACTGAGGGAGCGCCGCACTGTCGGAGGGGCAGTACTGAGGGAGCGCCGCACTGTCGGAGGGGCAGTACTGAGGGAGCGCCGCACTGTCGGAGGGGCAGTACTGAGGGAGCGCTGCACTGTCGGAGGGGCAGTACTGAGGGAGTGCTGCACTGTCGGAGGGGCAGTACTGAGGGAGCGCTGCACTGTCGGAGGGGCAGTACTGAGGGAGCGCTGCACTGTCGGAGGGGCAGTACTGAGGGAGCGCCGCACTGTCGGAGGGGCAGTACTGAGGGAGCGCTGCACTGTCGGAGGGGCAGTACTGAGGGAGCGCTGCACTGTCGGAGGGGCAATACTGAGGGAGCGCTGCACTGTCGGAGGGGCAGTACTGAGGGAGTGCCGCACTGTCGGAGGGGCAGTACTGAGGGAGCGCTGCACTGTCGGAGGGGCAGTACTACATAGATACATAGAAGATAGGAGCAGGAGTAGGCCATTCGGCCCTTCGTGCCTGCTCCGCCATTCAATGAGATCATGGCTGATCCTTTAATTCAGTATCCCGTCCCCGCCTTCTCTCCGTAACCCTTAACCCCTTTTGCCCGTAGAAATATATCTAATTCCCTCTTAAATATATTTAATGAGCTGGCGTACACTGCCCTCTGTGGCAATGAGTTCCACAGGTTCACCACTCTCTGAGTGAAGAAATTCCCCCTCATCTCTGTCCTAAATGGTTTAGCCCTTATCCTTAAATTATGTCCTCTAGTTCTGTTCTCACCCGCCAAGGGAAACATTCCTTCTGCATCCAGTCTGTCTAGACCTGTCAGAATTTTATACACTTCTATGAGGTCCCCTCTCAATCTTCTAAACTCCAGTGTGTACATCCCTAAACTACATAGTCTCTCCTCATAGGTCATTCCCGCCATTCCTGGTATCAGCCTGGTGAATCGCCGCTGCACCCCCTCCATGGCAAGAACATCCTTCCTCAGATGAGGCGACCAAAACTGTACACAGTACTCGAGGTGTGGTCTCACCAGTGCCCTGTACAGCTGCAGCAAGGTATCCCTGTTCCTGTATTCTAACCCTTTTGCTATGAAGGCCAGCATACCGTTTGCCTTCTTGACCGCCTGTTGCACCTGCATGCTCGCCTTCAGTGACTGGTGTACAAGAACACCCAGGTCTCTCTGTACTTCCCCCTCTCCCAATCTATTGCCATTTAAATAATAATTTGCCCTCCCGTTCCTGCACCCAAGGTGGATAACTTCGCACTTGTCCACATTATAGTGCATCTGCCATTTATCCGCCCAATCGCCCAGTCTGTCCAAATCGCTCTGGAGCTTCCTGGTCTCTTCCTCTGAGCCCACCCCCCCTCCTAGTTTAGTGTCGTCTGCAAATTTGGAAATGCTGCATCCGACTCCCTGATCCAGGTCATTAATGTAAATTGTGAACAGCTGGGGGCCCAGGACAGATCCCTGTGGTACCCCACTTGTTACTGCCTGCCATTCAGAAAATGAGCCGTTTATTCCAACTCTCTGTTTTCTATCTGACAGCCAGTTCCCTATCCACGCCAATACTTTCCCCTTTATCCCATGAGCCTCAATTTTCCATGCTAATCTTTTATGTGGGACCTTATCGAAGGCCTTTTGGAAGTCCAGGTACACCACATCTACTGGCTCTCCCCCATCTATTCTACCAGTTACTCCCTCAAAAAATTCCAATAGATTAGTCAAGCACGATTTACCCTTTGTAAATCCATGTTGACTCTGTCCTATCCTGTCCCCATTTGCTAAGTGCTCCGCTATTTCATCCTTAATGATGGACTCCAGCATTTTGCCCACAACTGATGTAAGGCTTACAGGTCTGTAATTACCTGCTTTTTCCCTACCCCCCTTTTTGAATAGTGGGGTAACGTTAGCTACCCTCCAATCCATGGGCACTGTTCCCGAGTCTAATGAATTCTGAAAAATCATCCTTAGTGCATCTGCTATCTCTAGGGCCACCTCCTTCAGTACCCTAGGATGCATGTTATCAGGCCCTGGGGATTTGTCCACCTTCAATCCCTTTAGCTTCCTTAACACCATATCCTTAGAGATATTGATTTGCGTCAGTTCCTCCTTTGCCAATGTCCCTATTTTTCCCGATATCCCAGGGAGGTTTTTTGTGTCTTCCTTCGTAAAGACTGACCCAAAGTATGCATTTAGTTGATCTGCCATTTCCTTATTTCCCATTATATATTCCCCCGTATCTGACTGCAATGGACCAACTTTGGTTTTCACCAGTCTTTTCCTTTTGATATACTTATAAAAGCTTTTGGAGTTAGTTTTTATATTTTCCGCCAGCTTGTTTTCGTAAGCTATTTTGCCCCTCTTGATTATGCCCTTTGCCCTCCTTTGCTCTATCTTAAACTGTTCCCAATCTTCCGCTCTGGCGCTTTTTTTGGCTATTTTATACGCCCTATCTTTGGATTTTATGCTGTCTCTAATTTCCCCTGTTATCCACGGTTGAGTCACCTTTTTAGATTTCCTTTTATGCCAGATTGGTATAAACAATTTTTGCAATTTTGTCATTCTATCTTTAAATGTTTGCCATTGTTTATCTACCTCCAGTCCTCCCAGGAACGTTGTCCAATCAGACCTACTCAGTTCCCGTCTCATGGCATCATAATTCCCCTTGTTTAAATTCAGGACCTTAGTCTCTGAGTCAATTTCTTCGCTCTCCATTTCGAGTGAGAAATCGATCATGTTATGATCGCTCTGACCCAAGGGTCCCCGTACAACAAGATTACTGATTAGTCCCTTCTCATTGCACAGTACCCAGTCCAATATAGCCTGTTCCCGAGTTGGTTCCTCGACATATTGATCCAGATAACCATCCCTTAAACACTCAGTACTGAGGGAGCACCGCACTGTCGGAGGGGCAGTACTGAGGGAGCGCTGCACTGTCGGAGGGGCAGTACTGAGGGAGCGCTGCACTGTCGGAGGGGCAGTACTGAGGGAGCGCTGCACTGTCGGAGGGGCAGTACTGAGGGAGTGCCGCACTGTCGGAGGGGCAGTACTGAGGGAGCGCTGCACTGTGGGAGGGGCAGTACTGAGGGAGCGCTGCACTGTCGGAGGGGCAGTACTGAGGGAGCGCTGCACTGTCGGAGGGGCAGTACTGAGGGAGCGCTGCACTGTCGGAGGGGCAGTACTGAGGGAGCGCTGCACTGTCGGAGGGGCAGTACTGAGGGAGTGCTGCACTGTCGGAGGGGCAGTACTGACGGAGTGCTGCACTGTCGGAGGGGCAGTACTGAGGGAGCGCTGCACTGTCGGAGGGGCAGTACTGAGGGAGTGCTGCACTGTCGGAGGGGCAGTACTGAGGGAGCGCCGCACTGTCGGAGGGGCAGTACTGAGGGAGCACCGCACTGTCGGAGGGGCAGTACTGAGGGAGCGCCGCACTGTCGGAGGGGCAGTACTGAGGGAGCGCCGCACTGTCGGAGGGGCAGTACTGAGGGAGTGCCGCACTGTCGGAGGGGCAGTACTGAGGGAGCACTGCACTGTCGGAGGGGCAGTACTGAGGGAGCGCTGCACTGTCGGAGGGGCAGTACTGAGGGAGTGCTGCACTGTCGGAGGGGCAGTACTGAGGGAGCACTGCACTGTCGGAGGGGCAGTACTGAGGGAGCGCTGCACTGTCGGAGGGGCAGTACTGAGGGAGCGCTGCACTGTCGGAGGGGCAGTACTGAGGGAGCGCCGCACTTTCGGAGGGGCAGTACTGAGGGAGCGCCGCACTGTCGAAGGGGCAGTACTGAGGGAGCGCTGCACTGTCGGAGGGGCAGTACTGAGGGAGCACTGCACTGTCGGAGAGGCAGTACTGAGAGAGCGCTGCACTGTCGCAGGGGCAGTACTGAGGGAGCGCCACACTGTCGGAGGGGCAGTACTGAGGGAGCGCTGCACTGTCGGATGGGCAGTACTGAGGGAGCGCCGCACTGTCGGAGGGGCAGTACTGAGGGAGCGCCGCACTGTCGGAGGGGCAGTACTGAGGGAGCGCCGCACTGTCGGAGGGGCAGTACTGAGGGAGCGCCACACTGTCAGAGGGGCAGTACTGAGGAAGCGCCGCACTGTCAGAGGGGCAGTACTGAGGGAGCACTGCACTGTCGGAGGGGCAGTACTGAGGGAGTACAGCACTGTCAGAGGGGCAGTACTGAGGGAGCGCCGCACTGTCGGAGGGGCAGTATTGAGGGAGCACCGCACTGTCAGACGGGCAGTACTGAGGGAGCACTGCACTGTCGGAGGGGCAGTACTGAGGGAGTACCACGCTGTCAGAGGGGCAGTACTGAGGGAGCGCCGCACTGTTGGAGGGGCAGTACTGAGGGAGTGCCGCACTGTCGGAGGGACAGTACTGAGGGAGCGCCGCACTGTCGGAGGGGCAGTACTGAGGGAGAGCCGCACTGTCGGAGGGACAGTACTGAGGGAGCGCCGCACTGTCGGAGGGGCAGTACTGAGGGAGCGCCGTACTGTCGGAGGGGCAGTACTGAGGGAGCGCCGTACTGTCGGAGGAGCAGTACTGAGGGAGTGCTGCACTGTCAGAGGGGCAGTACTGAGGGATCTTTAGGTGGCATCTTTCGGATGAGACGTTCAACCGAGGCCCCGTCTGCCCTCTCAGGTGGGCGTAAAAGATCCCATGGCACGATACGAAGAAGAGCAAGGGAATTCTCCCTGGTAGCCTGGACCAATATTTATCCCTCAACCAACATCACCAAAAGACAGATTATTTGGTCATTATCACATTGCTGTTTGTGGTAGCTTGCTGTGCGCAAAATGGCCGCGTTTCCTACATTACAACACTTCAAAACGTACTTCATTGGCCGTGAAGCGTTTTGGGACGTCCTGAGGTTGTGAAAGGCGCTTTAGAAATGCAAGTCTGTCTTTTTATTTTATAGGGACTGATTGATCTGATCATTACTCTGATTGATTGGTAGATCTTGTGGATCACCTTCCTGGTCACGTGACCTTCAACACGACAGGGTGAGCCAGGTCGTCAGGTAGGATCTTAATCTTATCAAATGCATTAATTGTTTTTTTTAATATTCCGTTGCTTCTTTGACATTGAGGAGCCCGCAGCGACTCAGCATCTCATACACCAAGCCTGGCATTTCAAAGCAAATTTATTCCAAACCACGAGCCCCTGCCATTAACCCCCTGACGACTTTACAGTGAAGTTCCCGGGATGTTTAGCTTCAGCTAATGAGTACTTTCATCAGACGAGCAACAGGCACATCATTAGCAGCCTCCCCTGTCCACAGGTTGGTGTGTCCTCCCTTTGAACAGGACTCCAGGCCATTCTATACATGTCCCGGGTCTTGGGAGAGGGCCATGTTTTGATCACACCATATCCTGCGTAAGAAAGAACTTTCACCACCTCAGGGCATCCCAAAGCACTTCACAGCCAATTAACTAAGTTTGAAGTGTAGTCACTGCTGTAATGTAGGAAACACAGCAGCCAATATGTGCGCAGCAAGATCCCACAAAAACAGCAGTGGAATCAATAAGCACATAACCTGCTTTAGTGATACTGGTTGAGGAATAAATGTGACCAGGACACCGAGGAGAACTCCCCTGCTCTTCTTCAAATAGTGCCCGCAAGATCTTATCTGTCCAACTGCAAGGGGCAGACCCCGTTTAACGTCTCATCCGAAAGACGGCACCTCATACGGTGCAGCGCTCCCTCCGTACTGCACTTCGAGTGCCAGCCTGGATTATGGGCTGGAGGTCTCTGGAGCAGAACTATGAACCCACAGCCTCCCCCCGACCCCCCGACTCTCAGAGGCGAGAGTGCTGCCGATTGAGCCACGGCAGACACCTGACCGACAGGTCTCGCTGACCGTGGGGTAGCGGAGGAAAATCCAGCGCCAACCCTCTGATCACAGAGGTCCACTTCCTCTTTCCCTTGTCTCATCAGATTGACGTGACCTTGTATTTATTTCGTTCTATTGTTATTAAGCCTCCAATTGACGTAAGTGACAAATGAAATTTGTGAGATAAAGACAGCGATGAAATCTCACACTATTTATTTGGTTGCTCCAATAATGAAAGATAGTAATCAGCTTTATTTATAATCTGTTAGCAGCCCAGGCCACAGATAAATGATGTGTAATGGCCTTTAAGGAGAACTCAATAATAAAGGAGATGAATCTTTGGTCACTTTATCTTGTTGCTGTTTAGCGTCCACATCCGTTTCTTTTGGTCGCCAGGGGTCTAACACTGGCAGAACCCCATAAACATCCATAAACCCCATAAACATCCATAAACCCCATAAACATCTATAAACCCCATAAACATCCATAAACCCCATAAACATCCATAAACCCCATAAACATCCATAAACCCCATAAACATCTATAAACCCCATAAACATCCATAAACACCATAACATCCATAAACCCCATAAACATCTATAAACCCATAAACATCCATAAACCCCATAAACATCCATAAACCCCATAAACATCCATAAACCCCATAAACATCCATAAACCCCATAAACATCTATAAACCCATAAACATCCATAAACCCCATAAACATCTATAAACCCCATAAACATCCATAAACCCCATAAACATCCATAAACCCCTTAAACATCCATAAACCCCATAAACATCCATGTGTTTCAGCTCGGGCAATGTGTAAGTGTCCAGAAAGGGTGAACGTTCAATGAAGCCCTTTGGAGCCGTGTATATATCAGAACCTCCTTGGGTCTTTCCACCTCAACAGGGAACATCTCGTAACTCTGTGAATTCAGCTCTTGGCTCCAACCTTTCTGCCCAACATCATGCTAGTCCAGACTTTAAGGGCTGGATTCTCTTCTCGACTGAGTAATCCACACAGATAGAGATTCTGTTTGCCCGATACGGTGTGCGCACCCTCTCCTCATTGCAACATATCCAACCTACCCAAGTCCAGAGGGCTTAGTTGCAAGAGTGAAGACTTAGGGACCCTAAAGTGTACCACAAGGGAGCAGCTGGGGTTTAACCAGCTAAGACCGTGCAGCCCCCTGGTTAGCTTTCTGCTGGTCCTCAGCTAGGACCGTACTCATTGGCCCATTGGCTTGACGTCTGAAGTCGGTTGCCCACTCTGATTGGACATATTCCGGGAGGTTGACCCACGACCCCCACTGGTCACCTGACACGTCCAACCTCGTGGTGCCCCCGTCGTCCCACTCCCGTTGGAAAGTGTCACCGGATATCTTTTTTCCTCCCCATCGCCGATATTTTTCATGACTCTATGATTTTTGCTCGCTGCGGTTTACGGGAGATTAATCTTTAATTCCTAGCCACTGGAAATCCCTGGGGACGCATGGGACCCGGTGTATCCAGGCCCTGGACTTGTTTGCACCCTTCCGCTTCACGTCCACCACAGTTATGGAAGGGGAAGTGCGAAGCGTGTTTGGCCTCCACTCATGTCAGCTTTTTGTAAAATTCTTGTAAAATTATTCCATTCTAAGTTCCTGTGTTTCTCGTGGAAACAACCTCTGTAATCATGCTGAAATGATACCCTCCCCCTCTCTCCTCCATTACAGCGCCACCACTGGCTTGAGGGTGTAGCTACAGCGTGACAAGTTTACATAGGCAGCTGCCATTATAAATGTTGACAGAGGAATTTATAAAGAAAATATTAAAAAAAGGACAGAATGCATGACTTTAAAATGAGGACTGAATTACATCTGTGTGCCCTGATCCAAATATTACCCCGTCCTCTAGCACCACTTCACATCAAAACTACTCGTGGCCTTGACCCTCCCTTCTGCAAAACCACAGGAGATCGAATCTACAGCCCAGAAACAGGCCATTCGGCCCAACTGCTCCATGCCAGTGTTTATGCTCCACACGAGCGTCCTCCCACCCCTCTTCATCTCACCCTATCAGCATTTCCTTTATTCCTTTCTCCCTCATGTGTTTATTGAGCTTCCCCTTAAATGCATCGATACTATTCACCTCAACCAGAGGGAGCTTCACTCTGTATCTAACCCCGTGCTGTACCTGCCCCGGGAGTGTTTGATGGGACAGTGTAGAGGGAGCTTTACTCTGTATCTAACCCCGTGCTGTACCTGCCCCGGGAGTGTTTGATGGGACAGTGTAGAGGGAGCTTTACTCTGTATCTAACCCCGTGCTGTACCTGCCCTGGGAGTGTTTGATGGGACCGTGTAGAGGGAGCTTTACTCTGTATCTAACCCGTGCTGTACCTGTCCTGGGAGTGTTTGATGGGACAGTGTAGAAGGAGCTTTAACTCTGTATCTAACCCGTGCTGTGCCTGACCTGGGAGTGTTTGATGGGACAGTGTAGAGGGAGCTTTACTCTGTATCTAACCCGTGCTGTACCTGCCCTGGGAGTGTTTGATGGGACAGTGTAGAGGGAGCTTTACTCTGTATCTAACCCGTGCTGTACCTACCCTGGGAGTGTTTGATGGGACAGTGTAGAGGGAGCTTTACTCTGTATCTAACCCCGTGCTGTACCTGCCCCGGAGTGTTTGATGGGACAGTGTAGAGGGAGCTTTACTCTGTATCTAACCCCGTGCTGTACCTGCCCTGGGAGTGTTTGATGGGACCGTGTAGAGGGAGCTTTACTCTGTATCTAACCCGTGCTGTACCTGTCCTGGGAGTGTTTGATGGGACAGTGTAGAAGGAGCTTTACTCTGTATCTAACCCGTGCTGTGCCTGACCTGGGAGTGTTTGATGGGACAGTGTAGAGGGAGCTTTACTCTGTATCTAACCCGTGCTGTACCTGCCCTGGGAGTGTTTGATGGGACAGTGTAGAGGGAGCTTTACTCTGTATCTAACCCGTGCTGTACCTGCCCTGGGAGTGTTTGATGGGACAGTGTAGAGGGGGCTTTACTCTGTATCTAACCCGTGCTGTACCTGCCCTGGGAGTGTTTGATGGGGACAGTGTAGAGGGAGCTTTACTCTGTATCTAACCCGAGCTGTACCTGCCCTGGGAGTGTTTGATGGGACAGTGTAGAGGGAGCTTTACTCTGTATCTAACCTGTGCTGTACCTGCCCTGGGAGTGTTTGACGGGACAGTGTAGAGGGAGCTTTACTCTGTATCTAACCCATGCTGTACCTGCCCTGGGAGTGTTTGACAGGACAGTGTAGAGGGAGCTTTACTCTGTATCTAACCCGTGCTGTACCTGCCCTGGGAGTGTTTGACAGGACAGTGTAGAGGGAGCTTTACTCTGTATCTAACCTGTGCTGAACTTGCCCTGGGAGTGTTTGACTCATAGAATCATAGAAATTTACAGCACAGAAGGAGGCCATTCGGCCCATCATTTCCGTGCCAGTCGACAAAGAGCTCTCCAGCCTAATCCCACTTTCCAGCTCTTGGTCTGTAGCCCTGTCAGTTACGGCACTTCCAGTGCACATCCAAGTACTTTTTAAATGTGATGAGGGTTTCTGCCTCTACCACCCTTTCAGACAGTGAGTTCCAGACCCCCACCACCCTCTGGGTGAAAAAATGTCTCCTCAATTCTCCTCTAAACCTCCTACCAATTACTTTAAATCTATGCCCCCTGGTTATTGACCTCTCTGCTAAGGGAAATAGGTCCTTCCTATCCACTCTATCCAGGCCCCTCATAACTTTTTACACCTCAATTAGCTCTCCCCTCAGCCTCCTCTGTTCCAAAGAAAACAACCCCAGCCTATCCAATCTTTCCTCAAAGCTAAAATTCCCCAGCCCAGGCAACATCCTCATAAATCTCCTCTGCACCCGCTCTAGTGCAATCACATCTTTCCTGTAATGTGGAGACCAGAACTGTACGCAGTATTCTAGCTGCGGCCTTACTAGTGTTTTATACAGTTCAAGCATAACCTCCCTGCTCTTGTATTCTATGCCTCGGCTAATAAAGGCAAGTATCCCGTATACCTTCTTAACGACCTTATCTACCTGTCCTGCTACCTTCAGGGATCTGTGGAAATGCACTCCAAGATCCCTCTGATCCTCTGCACTTTTCAGTGTCCTACCATTTATTGTGTATTCCCTTGCCTTGTTAGCCCTCCCCAAATGCATTACCTCACACTTCTCCAGATTGAATTCCATTTGCCACTGTTCTGCCCACCTGACCAGTCCATTGATATCTTCCTGCAGTCTACAGCTTTCTACTTCATTGTCAACCACACGGCCAATTTTTGTATCATCTGAAAACTTCTTAATCATGCTTCCTATATTCAAGTCTAGATCATTGATATATACCACAAAAAGCAAAGGACCCAGTACTGAGCCTTGCGGAACCCCACTGGAAACAGCCTTCCAGTCACAAAAACACCCTTCGACCATTACCCTCTGCTTCCTGCCTCTGAGCCAATTTTGAATCCAACTTGACACTTTGCCTTGGATCCCATGGGCTTTTACTTTCATGACCAGTCTGTCATGCGGGACCTTATCAAAAGCCTTGCTAAAATCCATATAGACTACATCAAACGCACTACCCTCATCGACCCTCCTTGTTACCTCCTCAAAAAATTCAATCAAGTTAGTCAGACACGGCCTTCCCTTAACAAATCCATGCTGACTGTCCCTGATTAATCCATGTCTTTCCAAATGAAAATTTATCCTGTCCCTCAGAATTCGTTCAAATAATTTCCCACCACCGAGGTTAGGCTGACTGGCCTGTAATTACTCGGTCTATCCTTTTCTCCCTTTTTAAACAACGGTACCACATTAGCAGTCCTCTGGCACCACACCTGTAGCCAGAGAGGATTGGAAAATGATGGTCAGAGCCTCTGCTATTTCCTCTCTTACATCTCTTAACAGTCTGGGATACATTTCATCTGGGCCTGAGGATTTATCCACTTTCAAAGATGCTAAACCCCTTAATACTTCCTCTTTCACTATGTTTATTTCATCTAATATTTCACACTCCTCCTCCCTGGTTGCAATGTCTACATCATCCCTCTCTTTTGTGAAAACAGATGCAAAGTATTCATTAAGAACCCTACCGACGTCTCCCGCCTCCACACACAGGTTACCTTTATGGTCCCTAATAGGCCCTCCTCTTACTTTAGTTATCCTCTTGCTCTTAATGTATTTATAAAACATCTTTGGGTTTTCCTTGATTTTACTTGCCAATATTTTTTCATGCCCACTCTTTGCTTTCCTAATTTCCTTTTTAATTTCACCCCTGCACTTTCTATACTCCTCGGGTTTCTGCAGTATTGAGCCCTCGGTATCTGTCATGAGCTTCCCTTTTTTTTATCCAACCTTGTATGCCCCTTGACATCCAGGGAGCTCTAGATTTGTTAGTCCCACCCCTTTTTCTTTAAGGGAACATATTTGCTCTGAACCCTCACTATCTCCTCCTTGAATGCCTCCCACTGCTCTGACACTGATTTACCTTCAAGTTTCTGTCTCCAGTCCACTTTAGATAAATCACAGCTCAGCTTAGTAAAATTAGATTTCCCCAATTGAGAACTTTTAGTCCTGGTCTATCCTTGTCCTTTTCCATAACTACCCTAAATCTAACTGAATTATGATCACTAGCACCAATATGCTCTCCCACTGATACACTTCCACCTGTCCAGCTTCATTCCCAAAAACTAGGTCCAGTGATGGGACAGTGTAGAGGGAGCTTTACTCTGTATCTAACCCGTGCTGTACCTGCCCTGGGAGTGTTTGATGGGACCGTCTAGAGGGAGCTTTACTCTGTATCTAACCCGTGCTGTACCTGCCCTGGGAGTGTTTGATGGGACAGTGTAGAGGGAGCTTTACTCTGTATCTAACCCGTGCAGTACCTGCCCTGGGAGTGTTTGATGGGACCGTGTAGCGGGAGCTTTACTCTGTATCTAACCCGTGCTGTACCTGTCCTGGGAGTGTTTGATGGGACAGTGTAGAGGGAGCTTTACTCTGTATCTAACCCGTGCTGTACCTGCCCTGGGAGTGTTTGATGGGACCGTGTAGAGGGAGCTTTACTCTGTATCTAACCCGTGCTATACCTGCCCCGGGAGTGTTTGACGGGACAGTGTAGAGGGAGCTTTACTCTGTATCTAACCCATGGTGTACCTGCCCTGGGAGTGTTTGATGGGACCGTGTAGAGGGAGCTTTACTCTGTATCTAACCCATGCTGTACCTGCCCTGGGAGTGTTTGACAGGGACAGTGTAGAGGGAGCTTTACTCTGTATCTAACCCGTGCTGTACCTGCCCTGGGAGTGTTTGACGGGGACAGTGTAGAGGGAGCTTTACTCTGTATCTAACCCATGCTGTACCGGCCCTGGGAATGATTAATGCTGATGGTCCATTGTTGCTATATTCCATTCCCCAGCACGAAGTTCCCTCTCTCTCCCTTAGTGAGTACAAAATGAGTACAAATTATTCCTGTGCTGTAACACTTGTTTGTATTAATGTAAGCATTAGTTTAGTGTGTTGTGCTCTGCTCCAGTTTAAATTCAGGAAATTGCCTGCTGCAATATTTGAAATACTCCACTGTAGTCAATATATTAAATTATTCACTTGAAGGGGTATTTCAGTCATCTGTTTAAGCGCTGGCTGGTCGGAGTGTCTGATACAGAGGAATTCCCTGCACAACATCAACTAAGATGTATAGCTTGACTTATTGAAATCATTTGCTTTCATCAGTGTTTGTGAATACTCTTGGAAACCTTTAGGCAATTTTCTTTTTCCAAAAATCGGTTGAGGATAATTATTTAGTGGGGTCTGGCAAACCTACCGCCTGGAATATCAATCACCCTTGGGGCCGCTGTGCATCTACAGGTGTCCTTTCAGTCACATCGCAAGGCGCAGCACCACATATTCTGCCATTTTATCCGCCCTTAAGGCTGGTCTGGTGTCTTGGGGAAGGAGGGAGCTGCCTGAGGCGGTGTAGACCAAGGGATGAGGGAAGCTGGGTCAGCGCATCCATCTTTTGCTCTCCCTTATGTAACAGCCTGTTGTCCAGGGCAGGTTTAAAAGAAAGAACTTGCATTTCCAGCAGTCCCTTTCATGATCGCAGGACGTCCAAAAGCGCTTTACAGCCAATGAAGTACTTTTGAAGTGTAGTCACTGTTGTAATGTAGGAAATGTGGCATCCAATTTGCGCACAGCAAGCTCCCACAAACAGCAATGTGATAATGACCAGATCATCTGTTTTTTTAATGGTATTGGTTGAGGGATAAATATTGACCAAGGACACCGGGGAGAACTCACCTTCCTCTTCATCGAAATAGTGCCGTGGGATCTTTTACGTCCACCTGAGAGAGTAGTCGGGGCCTCGGTTTAATGTCTCATCTGAAAGGCGGCACCTCCGACAGTGCAGCACTCCCTAAGTACTGACCCTCCAAAAGTGCAGTGCTCCCTCAGTACTGCCCCTCCGACAGTGCAGTGCTCCCTCAGTACTGCCCCTCCGACAGTGCAGCGCTCCCTCAATACTGCCCCTCCAACAGTGCAGCGCTCCCTCAGCACTGCCCCTCTGACAGTGCAGCGCTCCCTCAGTACTGCCCCTCCTACAGTGCGGCGTTCCCTCAGTACTGCCCCTCTGACAGTGCAGCGCTCCCTCAGTACTGACCCTCCGACAGTGCGGCGCTCCCTCAAAACTGCCCCTCCGACAGTGCAGCGCTCCCTCAGTACTGACCTTCTGACAGTGCAGCGCTTCCTCAGTACTGCCACTCCAACAGTGCAGCGCTCCCTCAGTACTGCCCCTCCGACAGTGCGGCGCTCCCTCAGTACTGCCCCTCTGACAGTGCAGCACTCCCTCAGTACTGCCCCTCTGACAATGCAGCGCTCCCTCAGTGCTGCCCCTCTGACAGTGCAGTGCTCCCTCAGTACTGCCCCTCCGACAGTGCAGTGCTCCCTCAGTACTGCCCCTCCAACAGTGCAGAGCTCCCTCAGTACTGCCCCTCCGACAGTGCAGCGCTCCCTCAGTACTGCCCCTCCGACAGTGCAGCGCTCCCTCAGTACTGCCCCTCCGACAGTGCGGCGTTCCCTCAGTACTGCTCCTCCGACAGTGCGGCGCTCAACTTTCTCCATTGCCCTTTCCCCTCTTCTTTAGTTCGAGTGCTAGGTCTAGTTTACTGGAACATGAAAAAACAACGGAGGTGGGGGGGCGGCTGGATTTTACCCCTAGCCCCCCTGACGGAAAACTGACCAAAGGGCAGTTAAAATCGTCTCAGTCACTTCCCTGTCTGGGAGCAGCCGGGAGCTGACCTCAACTGAGCAGGTGGCAAGGACACCTGCACACAGCTGCCCAGTGATATCATCGAGGCCAGGCCTTTGTGGGGTCAGGAAGAGCAGGGAAGCTTAGGCCACCCCACTGTGACCAAGCCCCCTCCTTCCGACCACAGAAAGAACCACGGGACGGCCCATCAGCTGGTCCCGCCATTTACCCACTGGCAGTTGGCGGTCTCCAAGTTGTGCAATTTCCCGCCCAGGAAGGAAGAAAGAACGTGCCTTTACATAGCGCCTTTCGGATGAGACGTTAAACAGAGGCCCCGTCTGCCCTCTCAGGTGGATGTGAAAGATCCCACGGCCACTACTTCGAAGAAGAGCAGGGGGAGTTCTCCCCGGTGTCCTGGCCAATATTTATCCATCAACCAAAATCACTAATTGTCCTGTCATTTATCTCACTGGTGTTTGTGAGATCTTGCTGATGGTTGGTTGTGGTGGTTGGAGGACAATCATCACAGCCCCAGGACAGCGCTGCAGGACCTCCTCAGAGCAGTGTCCTTGGCCCAACCATCTTCAGCTGGTTCATCACTGACCTTGGTAGAGAATTCCACAGGTTCACCACTCTCTGGGTGAAGAAATTCCTCCTCATCTCAGTCCTAAATGGCTTGCCCCTAATCCTTAGACTGTGACCCCTGGTTCTGGACTCCCCGACCTTCGGGAACATCCTTCCTGCATCTAGTCTGTCTAGTCCTGTTAGAATTTTATAAGTTTCAATGAGATCCCCTCTCATTCTTCTAAACTCTAGCGAATATAAGCCTAATCGACCCAATCTCTCCTCATACGTCATTCCTGCCATCCCAGGCATCAGTCTGGTGAATATTCGCTGCACTCCCTCCATGGCAAGAACATCCTTCCTCAGATAAGGCGACCAAAACTGCACACAATACTCAAGTGCCAGGCAATGACTATCTCCAACAAGCGAGAGTCTAACCACCGCCCCTTGACATTCAACGACATTACCATCACCAATTCCCCCACCATCAACATCCTGGAGGTCACCATTGACCAGAAGCTTAACTGGACCAGTCACATAAATACTGTGGCCACAAGAGCTGGTCAGAGGCTAGGTATTCTGCGGCGAGTGTCTCACCTCCTGACTCCCCAAAGCCTTTCCACCATCTACAAGGCACAAGTCAGGAGTGTGATGGAATACTCTCCACTTGCCTGGATGAGTGCAGCTCCAACAACACTCAAGAAACACAACACCATCCAGGACAAAGCTGCCCGCTTGATTGGCACCCCATCCACCACCTTAAACATTCACTTCCTCCACCACCGGCGCACCGTGGCTGCAGTGTGTACCATCTACAAGATGCACTGCAGCAACTCGCCAAGGCTTCTTTGGCAGCACCTCCCAAACCCGCGACCTCTTCCACCTAGAAGGGCAAGGGCAGCAGGCGCATGGGAACACCGCCACCTCCAAGTTCCCCTCCAAGTCACACACCATCCTGACTTAGAAATATATCACCGATCCTTCATCGTTGCTGGGTCAAAATCCTGGAACTCACTCCCTAACGGCACTGTGGGAGCATCTTCACCACACGGACTGCAGCGGTTCAAGTCTGTGTATCAGACTGGAGTTCTGTGTAACAATAAATACTGGCCTTGCCAGCGACGCCCACATCCTGCCTGCCGCGTTTCCTACATTACAACAGTGACTACGTTTCATCGGCCGTAAAGCACTATGGGATGTTGTGAAAGGTGCTACAGAAATGCGAGTTCTCTCATTACTGTGACAGATGGCATGAGACTATTGCTCTGCGACAGAATCTTTTCATGCTGTCATGCCCCTTTAAGAGTCCAGGTGGCTGACTGTGAGCCAGTGGGCTTTGCAGCGTGTAATATGATGTCCATGCTGCAGCATTGACTACACTTTGTGTGTTATTGATCGGCGATCGACATACAGTGAAAAGCTAGGACACATTTCCAGATAAATATTATTAACTCCAATTTCACAATGTCCAAGTCAGTCACCAGCAGCTCAGAGAGTGATCCCGAGGACGATTTTGAAATAAACAGCGAACATCAGCCTGAATTATCATCCATTGCTGCAACAATCACAATCTTCACAAACAGCACTAAAAATATCATGCTGGACTCTCAGTCTGATACACAGACACCCCGTCTGATACACAGAACTCCAGTCTGATACACAGACGCCCCATCTGATACACAGACCCCCCCGTCTGATAGACAGAACTCCAGTCTGATAGACAGAACTCCAGTCTGATACACAGAACTCCAGTCTGATACACAGACGCCCTGTCTGATACACAGACGCCCCGTCTGATACACAGAACTCCAGTCTGATACACAGACGCCCCATCTGATACACAGACCCCCCCGTCTGATACACAGACGCCCTTGTCTGATACACAGACGCCCCGTCTGATACACAGATGCCCCGTCTGATACACAGAACTCCAGTCTGATACAAAGACGCCCCGTCTGATACACAGACGCCCCGTCTGATACACAGAACTCCAGTCTGATACACAGACACCGCCGTCTGATACACAGACACCCCGTCTGATACGCAGATGCCACCGTCTGATACACAGACGCCCCGTCTGATGCACAGACACCCCGTCTGATACACAGACCCCCCGTCTGATACGCAGACACCCCCGTCTGATACACAGACGCCCCGTCTGATACACAGACGCCCCCGTCTGATGCACAGACACCCCATCTGATACACAGACGCCCCATCTGATACGCAGACGCCACCGTCTGATACACAGATGCCCCCGTCTGATACACAAGGTGGTCAGTGGACAATGATCAGGAGCAGGAATCCTGATTGACCCCCCATTTGCTAACCCAGGGCTGCATCTCAATTAAAATCTAAGCTAGGTGTAAATGCAGATTGAACCCAAACCCTCAGATTGGGAGGTTAGTGAGGCAGCATCACCAGAGTGAGGAAATCCACTGACAAGGCAGCTCAGTGCAAGCCTCGTACTCAAGGACACAGACAGCCTACGATCCCTCTCCCACTTAATGGCCGTGACAAACTGCATCTTCATTAAAAATGAATGAGGCAGAGTCCGTAGCCTTGTTGCTGGAAAGTGCTAAGGAGGTATTTAGCAATCAGTCAATAAAATCAAATAGTACTTAAGTCTGACAGAAAGCCATGTAACATCAGCTGCTGATTAACATTGGGGGGTGCTGACAACTGGTTGATGTTCAGCCGTGGCTCAGTGGGCAGCACCCTCACTCTCTGCATCAGAAGGTTGTAGGTTCAAGTCCCACCCAGGGTCTTGAGCATATAATCCAGGGTGACGCTTCAGTGCAGTACTGAGGGAGTGCTGCACTGTTGGAGGTGCCGTCTTTTGGATGAGACGTTAAACCGAGGCCCCGTCTGCTCTCTCAGGTGGACGTAAAAGATCTCATGGCGCTAGTGGAAGATGATAAGGGAGGTTTTTCCCGGTGTCCTGGGGCCAATAGTTATCCCTCAACCAACATCACTGAAACAGATTATCTGATCGTTGCTGTTTGTGGGGTCTTGCTGTGTGCAAATTGGCTGCCACTTTTCCCTGCATTGCAACAATGACTACACTTCAAAAGTACTTCATTGGCTGTGAAGCGCTTTGGAACGTCCTGAAGTTGAGAAAGATTCTATATAAATGCATCTTTACTTTGTTTTATTTTGTAACTGTGCATGTTGCTCATTCCTACTTTTCTTAAACAAATGAGTTGTTCCCTGTTTAATTCGAGCTGTGCAGGTAAATTGTGTTACTTTGTTGTCTTTTTCTGAGCCTCTTTCACAGTTACCTCAGAGCGAGAGAGCAGTGTTGGGGCCAGTTTACACGATGGGGCCATTAGTGAAGTATCAGAGTTTGCTGAGGAGGAGGAGGAGGAGGATGGGGGAGGAGGGTGGGGAGGAGGAGGGGGGAGGAGGAGGGTGGGGGAGGAGGAGGAGGAGGAGGGTGGGGAGGGGGAGGAGGAGGGTAGGAGGAGGAGGGTGGGGAGAGGAGGAGGGTGGGGTGTGGGTGGGGGAGGAGGAGGAGGGTGGGGAGGAGGAGGAGGAGGGTGGGGGAGGAGGTGGGTGGGTGGGGGAAGAGGAGGGTGGGGGAGGAGGGTGGGGGTGGAGGAGGGTGGGGAGGAGGGTGGGGAGGAGGAGGGTGGGAGAGGAGGGTGGGGGAGGAGGAGGGTGGGTGGGGTGTGGGTGGGGGAGGAGGAGGGTGGGGGAGGAGGGTGGGGGTGGAGGAGGGTGGGGGAGGAGGAGGGTGGGAGAGGAGGGTGGGGGAGGAGGAGGGTGGGTGGGGTGTGGGTGGGGGAGGAGGAGGGTGGGGGAGGAGGGTGGGGGTGGAGGAGGGTGGGGGAGGAGGAGGAGGGTGGGTGGGGGGTGGGGGTGGAGGAGGGTGGGGGAGGAGGAGGGTGGGTGGGGTGTGGGTGGGGGAGGAGGAGGGTGGGGGAGGACGGTGGGGGTGGAGGAGGGTGGGTGGGGGGTGGGTGGGGGAGGAGGGTGGGTGGGGGAGGAGGAGGAGGGTGGGTGGGGGGTGGGGGAGGAGGGTGGGTGGGGTGTGGGTGGGGGAGGAGGAGGGTGGGGGAGGAGGAGGAGGGTGGGTGGGGGAGGAGGGTGGGTGGGGGAGGAGGAGGAGGGTGGGTGGGGGGTGGGTGGGGGAGGAGGGTGGGTGGGGTGTGGGTGGGGGAGGAGGAGGGTGGGGGAGGAGGGTGGGGGAGGAGGAGGGTGGGTGGGGGTGGAGGAGGAGGGTGGGTGGGGGAGGAGGGTGGGGGAGGAGGAGGGTGGGTGGGGGGTGGGGGTGGAGGAGGGTGGGTGGGGGAGGAGGAGGAGGGTGGGTGGGGGGTGGGTGGGGGAGGAGGGTGGGGGAGGAGGAGGGTGGTGGGGGGGTGGGTGGGGGAGGAGGGTGGGTGGGGGAGGAGGAAGGTGGGGAGGAGGGTGGGGGTGGAGGAGGAGGGTGGGTGGGGGGTGGGTGGGGGAGGAGGAAGGTGGGGGAGGAGGGTGGGGGTGGAGGAGAGTGGGGGAGGAGGAGGAGGGTGGGTGGGGGGTGGGTGGGGGAGGAGGGTGGGGGGGTGGGTGGGGGAGGAGGAGAGTGGGGGAGGAGGAGGGTGGGGGAGGAGGAGGGTGGGGGGGTGGGTGGGGGAGGAGGGTGGGGGAGGAGGGTGGGGGTGGAGGAGGGTGGGGGAGGAGGGTGGGGGTGGAGGAGGGTGGGGGAGGAGGGTGGGGGTGGAGGAGGGTGGGGGAGGAGGAGGAGGGTGGGTGGGGGGTGGGTGGGGGAGGAGGGTGGGGGAGGAGGAGGGTGGGTGGGGGGTGAGTGGGGGAGGAGGGTGGGGGAGGAGGAGGGTGGGTGGGGGGTGGGTGAGGAGGGTGGGGGAGGAGGAGGGTGGGTGGGGGGTGGGGGTGGAGGAGGGTGGGGGAGGAGGAGGAGGGTGGGTGGGGGGTGGGTGGGGGAGGAGGGTGGGGGAGGAGGAGGAGGGTGGGTGGGGGGTGGGTGGGGGAGGAGGGTGGGTGGGGGAGGAGGAGGAGGGTGGGTGGGGGGTGGGTGGGGGAGGAGGGTGGGGGAGGAGGAGGAGGGTGGGGGAGGAGGAGGAGGGTGGGTGGGGGGTGGGTGGTGGAGGAGGAGAGTGGGGAGGAGGAGGGTGGGGGAGGAGGAGGAGGGTGGGTGGGGGGTGGGTGGGGGAGGAGGTGGGGGAGGAGGAGAGTGGGGGAGGAGGAGGGTGGGGGAGGAGGAGGAGGGTGGGGGAGGAGGGTGGGGAGGAGGGTGGGGGAGGAGGGTGGGGGTGGAGGAGGGTGGGGGGTGGGTGGGGGAGGAGGAGGGTGGGGAGGAGGGTGGGGGAGGAGGGTGGGGGTGGAGGAGGGTGGGAGAGGAGGGTGGGGGAGGAGGAGGGTGGGGGAGGAGGGTGGGGGGTGGAGGGTGGTGGGGAGAGGAGGAGGGTGGGTGGGGGGTGGGGAGGAGGAGGAGGGTGGGGGAGGAAGGTGGGGGAGGAGGAAGGTGGGGGAGGAGGAAGGTGGGGAGGAGGAGGAGGGTGGGTGGGGAGGAGGAGGGTGGGTGGGGTGTGGGTGGAGGAGAGGAGGGTGGGGGGTGGGTGGGGAGGAGGAAGGGGTGGGGGAGGAGGGTGGGGTGTGGAGGAGGGTGGGGGAGGAGGAGGAGGGTGGGTGGGGGGTGGGTGGGGGAGGAGGGTGGGGAGGAGGAGGAGGGTGGGTGGGGGGTGGGTGGGGCGGAGGAGTGGGGGTGGAGGAGGGTGGGGAGGAGGAGGAGGGTGGGTGGGGGGTGGGTGGGGAGGAGGGAGTCATGAGTGGGTGGGGGGTTGTGATGCAGTGTTGCCAATTGAAGATGGTAAATAGCCCGTCGTGACTGTTCCAACCAAATTACTGAACTCAGGACCAAGGCTTATGGTACAGTAGGTTATTGAAAATCATGCAAAGTTTTCCCATTGTTGTGAAATCCACCTCCCACCTGACCTCATCTCACCCTATCAGCATCTCCTTCTATTCCTTTCTCCCTCATGTGTTTATCCAGCTTTCCCCTTAAATATATCTATACTATTCACCTCAACCACTCCCTGTGGCAGCGAGTTCCACATTCTCACCACTCAGGTTTCTCCTGAATTCCCGATTGGATTTATTAGTGAACATCTTATATTTATGGTCCCTAGTTTTGGATTCCTCATAAGTGGAAACATCTTCACCACGTCTACCCTGTCAAACCCTTTCATAATCCTAAAGACCTCGATCAGGTCGCCCCTCAACCTCCTCTTTACCAAGGAAAGGAGCCCCGGCCTGTTCAATCTTTCCTGATAGTTATAACCTCTCCGTTCTGCCATCATCCTTGTAAACCTTTTCTGTGCTTTCTCTGGTGCCTCGACATCCTTTTTGTAATATGGAGACCAGAACTGTGCACAGAATAACTGTTCTGCTTTTCAATTCTATTCCTCTATAAATTAAAACCCAAGTGCTTTGTTTGCATTTTTATGGACTTGTTCTGCCGTGTTGTTACTTTTAATGATTTGTGAATCGATACCCCCAGACCCCTGAATACTATCCAAATTATATTTCCATTCCTACATTATTCAATCCCCACCTCCCGCCCCCGACCGTCTAAAAGGGCAAGAGCAGCAATGTCATGGGCACGCCACCACCTCCAAATCACAAACCATCATCGTCACTGGGTCATCATCGTGTCGGACAGCACTGTGGCAGCACCATCAACCGCAGGGACTGCAGCGGTTCAAGAAGGCGGCTCTCCACCCACCTTCTCCAGGGCAATTAGGGATGGGCAATCAACGCTGGCCTTGCCAGAAAACTTTTTTTTATTGTGGGCTTCGCTGGCAAGGCCAGCATTTATTGCCCCTCTCTAATTGCCCTGGAGAAGGTGGTGGTGAGCCGGCTTCTTGAACCGCGGCAGTTTGGTGCAGCTGCGTGTCTCGCTGGGTCATTTCAGAGGGCAGTTAAGAGTCAACCACATTGCTGTGGGTCATGGAGTCACATGTAGGCCAGAATGTAGGCCAGACCGGGTAAGGACGGCAGATTTCCTTCCCTAAAGGACATTAGTAAAACCAGATGGGTTTATATGATAATCCAATAGTCACCATTACTGATACTAGATTTATTTAATTGAATTTAAATTTCCCCAATTGCCCTGGTGGGATTTGAACCCACGTCTGACCAGATCATTAGTCCAGGCCTCTGGATCGCTAGCCCATCTGCTCCCATCCCCGAGACTGTGAAACTGTGCCCTGAGAACAAACAAAAAATAAATCCAATCCTAAACCCCTTCCAGTAAAATCAGTGTAACAAAGGAGCTGAAAATCTTAGGTTTATGTTCAAGCAGAGCCTGAGTTCAGTCCCGTAAGTGTTTCTCACTGACAAGTGATCATCAGAGTCCTTTGAGTCGTTTTGTGGACACTCTGTTCATGACAGACTGCTGCTTCCCTAGTCAAAGCCACGTCCCAAGGAGCTCAGAGCTACCATTTAAAGCATTCAGTGACTGGGCGTAGTGTGTCTGGGGACTAACAAAGCACCCTCATACTCCTGGACTAAGTCATACAGGATATCCATTTCAAGCTTTCTTCAGCAGATACTACATCAGGCAGCACCACGCAGGCTAAACTACAAATCAGATTTATTACAATAATTACATTTTTCAGAAACAAATAAACCAGCAGGTAAACTGCAATGTAGTGAAATGCAGCAGCAATGAGATAAATTACCAAATTATCTGCATTTAGTGATGTTGATTGAGGGATAAATATTGGCCAGGACACTGGGGAGAACTCCCCTGCTCTTCTTCGAAATAGTGCCATGGGATCTTTTACATCCACCTCAGAGGGCAGATGGGGCCTCAGTTTATTAAAAAAACGGCACTGCCGACAATGCAGCACTCCCTCAGTACTGCCCCTCCGACAGTGCAGCACTCCCTCAGTACTGCCCCTCTGACAATGCAGCGCTCCCTCAGTACTGCCCCTCCGACAGTGCAGCGCTCCCTCAGTACTGCCCCTCCGACAGTGCAGCGCTCCCTCAGTGCTGCCCCTCCGACAGTGCAGCGCTCCCTCAGTACTGCCCCTCCGACAGTACGCCGCTCCCTCAGTACTGCCCCTCTGACAATGCGGCGCTCCCTCAGTACTGCCCCTCTGACAGTGCGGCACTCCCTCAGTACCACCCCTCCAACAGTGCGGCACTCCCTCAGTACTGCCCCTCCTACAGTACGCCGCTCCCTCAGTACTGCCCCTCTGACAATGCGGCGCTCCCTCAGTACTGCCCCTCTGACAGTGCGGCACTCCCTCAGTACCACCCCTCCAACAGTGCGGCACTCCCTCAGTACTGCCCCTCCTACAGTGCGGCGCTCCCTCAGTACTGCCCCTCCGACAGAGCAGCACTCCCTCAGTACTGCCCCTCCAACAGTGCGGCGCTCCCTCAGTACTGCCCCTCCGACAGTGCAGCACTCCCTCAGTACTGCCCCTCCGACAGTGCAGCGCTCCCTCAGTACTGCCCCCCGACAGTGCGGCGCTCCCTCAGTACCTGCACTGGGAGTGTCAGCCTGGATTTGGTGCTCAAGTCTCTGGAGTGGGGTTTGAATCTGGTACCAGTCTGAGTCAGAGGACTAGCATTGCACCACAGCTGAAACAACATTTCTCATTGAGCCAATACTAGTCGAGCATCACTCTCATTGTTTCAGATGCGGTCTGAACCCCTAAAGAAAGAACTTACATTTCTATAGCACCTTTCATGACCTCAGGATGTCCCAAAGCGTTTTAAAGTCAATGAAGTGCTTTTTGAAGTGTAGTCATTATTGTAATGTAGGAAACACGGCAGCCAATTTGCGCACAGCAAGATCCCACACACAGACAATGTCAGTCCTCTAGACATTAGGACTAGATCATCTGTTTTAGTGATGTTGATTGAGTAATAAATATTGGCCCCAGGACACCGGGGAAACATAGAAGACAGGAGCAGGAGTAGGCCATTCGGCCCCTCGAGCCTGTTCCGCCATTCAATGAGATCATGGCTGATTACCCAAATTCAGTCCCCTGTCCCGGCCTCTCCCCAGATCCCTTGATCCCTTTTATAGAAACTACTTTAATAGAAAACTACTCCACTCTTCTTTGAAATAGTGTTGTGGGATCTTTTACGCCCACTTGAGAGGGTCGACGTGCAATGTACCCCCTAATTTTTGGGGGGGAGCGCGGCCCCTTTAAGGGGCTTCACGGCCCATTCACAGCCTCCCGCACCCGCAAAAATCTAACACGAGAAAAGCCGGTTCCGGTCTGCGCGGGATCGTCAGAACGCTGCGCAGTCGCTTAGCTTAGAGGAAACGTTGCTGACGGGGCCTCGGCGTAAAATCTCATCTGGAAGACGGCACCTCCGACAGTGCCGCACTCCCTCAGCACCGCACTAGGAGTGTCGGCCTGGATTATGTGCTCAGGCCTTTGGGGTGGGTCTTTGAACCCACAACCTTCTGACTCAGAGGCGAGAGAGAGAGAGAGAGAGAGAGAGAGTGAGTTACCCACTGAGCCACACCTGACACACTCTGCCGTCTAACACACTCCAGGCTTTCTGTTGTGTTGCACCTCCTCCAATCCAGATATTGCACGCTGGTGAAGTGCAGCGGATGCGTTTTGCTGTATTTCCATTCATAAGAACATATGAAATAGGAGCAGGAGTCGGCCATTTGACCCCTCGAACCATTCAATAAGGCCATGGCTGATCTTCTACCTCATCTCCACTTTCCTGCCCTATCCCCATATCCCTTGATTCCCGTAATATCCAAAAATGTATCGATCTCTGTCTTGAATATACTCAACGACTGAGCCTCCACAGCCCTCTGGGGTAGAGAATTCCAAAGATTCACCACCCTCTGAGTGAAGAAATTCCTCCTCATCTCAGTCCTAAATGGCGACCTCTTATCCTGAGACTGTGACCCCCTAGTTCTAGACTCCCCAGCCAGGGAAACATCCTCCCTGTATCTACCCTGTGAAGCCCTGTAAGAATTTTATATGTTTCAATGAGATCACCTCTCATTCTTCTAAACTCTAGAGAATATAGGCCTAGTCTACTCAATCTCTCCTCATAGGACAATCCCCCCATCCCAGGAACCAGTCGGATGAACCTCACTAATTTACAATGATCACACAGGGGACCGTTCCAGTGGGACAGTGGGTATAAATTCACTGTGGGCGATAGCCAATCGGGAGCCCGTTTTCCACCCTGTCCGATTTACTTTTCCAATGAATTGACTCGAACGACTTCAATGGAAAACGAAACTGGTCGGAGTGCGCTGAACGGGTTCAGGATCTGATGTTTCACACAAGCTCTTCTCCTGACGCAGTTTCTCGATAGACTTTGGAACTGAACCCGAGTAAAATTCCTGGCTTGCTGCATTGCTGAGGGGCTCCTGGTGAACCCTTGAAGAGTCGACTGTTTACACAGCTCACTGACGACTGGTTTATAACAGGGATCTTAGTCAGGGAAAACTGATAGCGAAATGGTCTGTTCTAATCCTCCAGATACTGTCCCTGTAATTCAGAATGTTAGCAATCAGTTTCGTAGAATTTCTATAAAGCAATAACCAAAATGTCAGATTGCAGTCACTCCTACAAGGTAGATACAGATAAGGGAGGCCATTCAGCCCCATCCCTGCTCATTCATCCTAAAATAGAAAGAAAGACTTGCATTTCTATAGCGCCTTTCACGACCACTGGACGACCCAAAGCGCTTTACAGCCAATGAAGTACTTTTTGAAGTGTAGTCACTCTTGTAGGAAACGCAGCGGCCAATTTGCACACAGCAAGCTCCCACAAACAGCAATGCGATAATGACCAGACAATCTGTGTTTCAATGATGTTGGTTGAGGGATAAATATTGGCCAGGACACCGGGGAGAACTCCCCTGCTCTTCTTTGAAATAGTGCCGTGGGATCTTTTACATCCACCTGAGAGAGCAAACAGGCCTCGGTTTAACATCTCATCCAAAAGATGGCACCTCCGACAGTGCGGCACTCCCTCAGTACTGCACTGGGAGTGTCAGCCTAGATTTTTGTGCTCAAGTTTCTGGAGTGGGACAATGAACCCACAACCTTCTGACTCAGAGGCAAGGGTGCTGCCCACTGGGCCACGGCTGACTCTATAACCTACAGTTCCGCTCATCCATCACAATATCCAATTGTCTCCCAAAAGACTCCAGGATTTTTGCCCTCAGTTCCCTCCCTGGAAGTCCCATCTGCCCCAACTGCATGATGGGATTCCAGCGCACTCGGCGAGACCCCCCGTGAGGAATCTGCACCGGGAGGAGAAACTGGCAAAAAAAAAAGTCAATCGAAAAATTAGTTTTGAAGAATTTTCCCTTGGAGCGCTGGATAACCCCAGCCTGACTTTACACTATGGCTGTGGTTAATCTCTCTATAATCTCTCTATATTTTATTCACAGCAGCTCCCTGTCTCTAATACAGGAAATTAACATCTTTTAATTTTCTTTATTAGATTTCAGCCCTTCACCCCTTGAGTTAATTAAGTACTTCAGCCCCTGCCATATTAGTCCATGCTGTGTCTGCAACGAGCACCACAGAATAAAGCCTCTGCCAACTCAGTCAGAAACTGTTAACCCTTTCTCCCTAAAATAAACTCACATTTAATAAACTAAAAAGGATTCAGCAAACTCGCTACGATGCAAATGCAGTCCGAGCAAAGAATCACTGATTCTGTCGCGGGCCACTGATTCACACTTCGCTGATGCTCATTCCTTCTCAGAGAAAGGATAAACGAGTTTTTTACATTTTTCCTGTCTGGCCGCGCCCTTTTAACTGCTGACCTTTCACCTTTTGGACCTAGTCTGAATTGAGTCCGACTGAGGAACTGGAAATGTCTCTGCTGAACGCAAAGCTCCCAGATTGATTGGGATTGCTGGTTGGGTTGGGAGCTGTCTCGAAAAATTCCGCAGAAGCGGTTTGTGGGAAAGTGATTCGGAAAGTTCTGGTGGTGGTCCTTTGTAGCAGTTTTTATCTGACAGCCACAATCATACATTTTTGCCCAAACTGTGAGAAAGAAAGACTTGCATTTATTTAGCGCCATTCATGACCACCGGACATCTCAAAGCGCTTTACAGCCAATGAAGTACTTTTGAAGTGGAGTCATTGTTGTAATGTGGGAAACGCGGCAGCCAATTTGTGCACAGCAAGCTCCCACAAACAGCAATGTAATGATGACCAGATCATCTGTTTTTTAATGATGTTGATTGAGGGAGAAATATTGGCCAGGACACCGGGGATAACTCCCCTGCTCTTCTTCAAAATAGTGCCGTAGGATCTTTTACGTCCACCTGAGAGGGCAGACGGGGCCTCGGTTTAACATCTCATCTGAAAGACAGCACCTCCGACAGTGCAGCACTCCCTCAGCACTGCACTGGAGTGTCGGCCTAGCTTTATGTGTTCGTTTTTAATGTGGAAGCAAGTCATCCTCGGTTCCGAGGGACTGCCTAAGAAAAAGAAAATGTGCTCAAGTCCCTGGAGTTGGAACTTGAACCCACATCCTTCTGACTCAGAGGCGAGTGTGCTACCCACTGAGCCACAGCTGATGATATTGCAGGAGTATCACACACAACACAGTGTGAGTGCAGCACTAGTACAAGGTGTTAACCATGGCTCCGTGTGCAGCACTCTCACCTCTGAGTCAGACAGGTGAGTTCAAGTCCCACTGCAAAGGCTTGAGTACAAAAATCACGCTGCAGATTTCACACTGAGAGCCCTGCCTGCCCCCTCAGGTGGAGGTAAAAGATTCCATGGCACGATTTTGAAGACAAGCATGGGAGTTCTCCCCGGTGACCTGAACTAAAACACCTGGTCATTATCATTCGGACGAAAGGTCATCGACCCGAAACCTTAACTCTGTTTCTCCCTCCTCAGATGCTGCCTGACCTGCTGAGTGTTTCCAGCATCTTCTGTTTTTATTTGTAAGAGGTTCTGATTGTCTGACAGTTTATAGAGTTGAGACCCGTGGAACAGACAACACAAAACCCAATGAATCTGTGAAACTTCTTTTACTTAAAAATCAACAAGAGGCTACCAGTAATTACCAGAATACAAACTGTACTCAATTCATGTACTTATCACAAGTAAGCATCTAAAATCATTGACTTTAAGCTCAGGTGATTAGAAGCAAAATCACATACACACTATTCACCAGGTGAGAGATCAACTCAACGATGACAGACGTATGACTAACTTTAACTGGCAACTGACCAATCACCATCGACTGTAGCCCCCACTGCAACTCCGAATGTTTTGAAAACGGTATCTTTTATACCCACAAATCTGGCACCCCTCCCAGTGCGTCCGTGGCCCTAACTATACAGCGTAATGGTCGGCAGTTGTTTCCCAGACCCTCTTATCACGAGTCCGTTAGACAACTGTGGGCCTTCAAGGCGCGGTACATTCCATAGTCTGAAGAGGTTTCTGTTATTGCTCTGATTTCACGGTCAATAGTCTGTTCCCACACAACTTCAATAAGCTTGTTTTCCATATCTGTTGAAAGACAATTGGCAGCTTTTGCAGTTTATGAGTCAAACAGTTTATTTTGCCAAGTTTTCACAGCAACCAATCTTTGTCCTCGTGAGGCATGATGGTAAAATTTATTGCAAATGGAGATTCAGTCAAGTTTACCATGACAGTGTTCCATATTTCAGACTTTCAGCATCCGCAGTATTTTGCTTTTATACTGGTCATTATCGCATTGCTGTTTGTGGGAGCTTGCTGTGCGTAAATTGGCTGCCGTGTTTCCTACATTACAACAGTGACTACACTTCAAAATGTACTTCATTGGCTGTAAAGCGCTTTGGGACGTCCTGAGGATGTGAAAGGTGCTATAGAAATGCAAGTTCTTTCTTTTTTAGGAAAACAAAATACTGCTTCTGACGAAAGGTCATCGACCCGAAACGTTCACTCTGTTTCACTCTCCACAGATGCTGCCTGACCTGCCGAGTGTTTCCAGCACTTTTCTGTTTATGTTTCTTTCTTTTTTCGTCTGGCACTCTAAGATCATCATGAGGTTATGTCGGAGACAATGAGGCTGGAACCAGCGTGATGACCTGTTAATATCCTCAGTGCTAATGACTGCATTAACTTGCCAACCCAAGGCAGGACGCTCAGTGTTAATGGGCTCAGCACCTGAAGTCATTCACTAAAGAGCTGGCTCCCCGAGCCGTCTGTCTCATGTCGGAGGCTGTTTATATCTCGCAGAGGGCACGGCATCAGAGAGCCAACAGAGACACACATTGTCTGCTGACAGATTGGTGCAGTGTGATCCCTACGGCATCCCTCCCTGCAACAACAACAACTTGCATTTATATAGCACCTTTAACGTAGTAAAACGTCCCAAGGCGCTTCATAAGAGCGAATATCAGACAGCATTTGGCACCGAGCCACATAAGGAGATATCAGGACAGGTGACTGAGAGGGAGATGAGTTAATAAGAGCTAGCATGGATTTGTAAAAGGCAAGTTGGCTGACAAATTTATTAGAGATTTTGTGTGTTCACAAAAGAAATGTAGTGGATGTTTTTTATTCGTTCCTGGGGTGTGGGCGTCACTGGCAAGCTCAGCATTTATCGCCCATTCCTAGTTGCCCCTCGAGAAGGTGGTGTTGAGCCGCCTTCTTGAACCACTGCAGTCCGTGTGATGAAGGTGCTCCCAGAGTGCTGTTCGGGATATAGAGGCCCTGCAGAAGGTGCAAAAATAGTTACAAGGACGATACCAGATCTGAGAGTTTATACCTGTCAGGAAAGACTGAACAGGCTGAGGCTCTTTTCTCTAGAAAAGAGAAACCTGATGGAGGTCTTTAAGATTATGAAAGGGTTTTCTAGGGTAGACGTAGAGAAGATGTTTCCACTTGTGAGGGAATCCAAAACTAGGGGCCATAAATATGAGAGTCACTAATAAATCCAATGGGGAATTCAGGAGAAACCCCTTTACCCAGAGAGTGGTGAGAATGTGGAACTCGCTGCCACAGGGAGTGGTTGAGGTGAATAGTATAGATACATTTAAAGGGAAGCTGGATAAACACAGGAGGGAGAAAGGAATAGAAGGATATGCTGATAGGATTAGATAAAGTAGGAAGGAGGCTCGTGTGGAGCATAAACACCGGCATGGACCAGTTGGGCCGAATGGCCTGTTTCGGTGCTGTCATTTCCATATCATTCTATGTAATCAGAATGAAAGCAGAGGTTAGGAGAACTTATTTTACACAGAAAATTGTTAGGACATTGGCGGGCGCATGGGAACACCATCACCTCCAAGTCACACGCCATCCTGACTTGGAAATATATCGGCCGTTCCTTCATCGTCGCTGGGTCAAAATCCGGGAACTCCCTCCCTAACAGCACTGTGGGAGCACCTTCACCACACGGACTGCAGCGGTTCAAGAAGGCAGCTCACCACCACCTTCTCGAGGGCAATTAGGGATGGGCAATAAATGCTGGCCTTACCAGCGACGCCCACATCCCAGGAATGAATCATTTAAAAAATGCCCAACCAGAAACAACGGGAGCAGCAGAGTCCAGAATAATTTCTAAAAAGGAAGTGGATAAATATTTAAGAATACGGGGAAAGGGTTGGGAAATAGAATTAAGGGAATAGCTCTTTCCTTGAGCCTGATCTTGCTTGAAGGTAAGTCCCTGCAGCGACTCCACTGGTTGGAGGGTATAATTACAGGGTGATGAGCTCACCGTGCCAATTCCCATTATAAATGTGGACATAGAAACTTAGAATGGGAGAAAGAAATGCGATCAGACACAAGAATTTGAATATATGAATAGAATAAATGAATGACAACTATTAGGTTGCAGTGCAGTTATTTACAAATCAAGGTGTGAAATGGAAGTAAATAGATTTTCAACAAACCGCACCCCATGGGAAACACAACAGGAACAAACTCGAGCACATCCCACTAACATCAGGGAGCATGATTCTCTGTTTATGTAATACTGAGACATCAGCCATTGGACACTACTCGATTGCTCGTGTGAGACTAACCCTGGATGACTGCAACTTGTGGCTGAAGCCTCTTGGTTTTTTTCGCTTTTTCCCTCTAATTCACCACCTGTGACCCGCGCTGCTGTTCTCTGGTTCCTTTCCCAAGTGACCGTTCTTCGTGTGAACATGGGAGCAGGCGTAGGCCATTCAGCCCCTCATTCTGCCTTTCAATGAGACCATGGCTGATCTGCAGCCTAACTCCATATACCCGCCCTTGGCCCATATCCCTTAAAACCTTTGGTTAACAAAAATCTTTCAATCGCAGGTTTTAAATTAACAATTGACCCAGCATCAATTGCCGTTTGTGGAAGAGAGTTCCAAACTTCTACCACCCTTTGTGTGTAGAAGTGTTTCCTAATTTCACTCCTGAAAGGTCTGGCTCTAATCTTTAGACTATGCCCCCTAGTCCTAGAATCCCCAACCAGTGGAAATAGTTTCTCTCTATCTACCCTATCTGTTCCCCTTAATATCTTAAAATCTTCGATCAGATCACCCCTTAACCTTCTAAATTCTAGGGAATACAACCCTCGTTTGTGTAATCTCTCCTCGTAACTTAACCCTTGAAGTCCGGGTATCTGGTAAACCTACGCTGCACTCCCTCCAAGGCCAATATATCCTTCCTAAGGTGTGGTGCCCAGAACTGCTCCCAGTGCTCCAGGTGTGGTCTAACCAGGGCTTTGTACAGCTGCAGCATAACTTCTACCCCCTTGTATTCTAGTCCTCTCGATATAAAGGCCAGCATTCCATTAGCCTTTTCGATTATTTTCTGTACCTGTCCATGACATTTTAATGATCTATGTACCTGGACCCCCGAGTCTCTTTGGACAGCCACTGTTTTTATCTTCTCACCATTTAGAAAGTACCCTGTTCTATCCTTTTTAGGTCCAAAGTGGATGACCTCACATTTGCTTACATTGAAATCCATTTGCCACATTTTTGCCCATTCGCTTAATCTATCAATATCCCTTTGTAATTTTAAGCTTTCATCATCCACATGTGTGAGCCTAGACGATGACTATCAGGAGACTGTGGAAGGCACCACATCCAGCAGGGGGTCACTGGATAACGTGACTGATTCTTCTCCTCCCTAACCCAGGGGCTCTGAGCCCAATCATAGAGTCATAGAGTTATACAGCACAAAAAGAGGCCCTTCGGCCCATCGTGTCCGCGCCGGCCATCAAGCTCTAACTATTCTAATCCCATTTTCCAGCACTTGGTCTGTAGCCTTGTATGCTATGGCATTTCAAGTGCTCATCTAAATGCTTCTTGAATGTTGTGAGGGTTCCTGCCTCTATCACCCTTTCAGGCAGTGAGTTCCAGATTCCAACCACTCTCTGGGTGAAAATGTTTTTCCTCAAATCCCCTCTAAACCCCCTGCCCCTTATCTTGAAACTATGCCCCCTGGTTATTGACCCCTCTACTAAGGGGAAAAGTTCCTTTCTATCTACCCTATCTTTGCCCCTCATAATTTTGTACACCTCAATCAAGTCCCCCCTCAGCCTTCTCTGCTCTAAGGAAAACAACCCCAGCCTGTCCAGTCTCTCTTCATAGCTGAAACGCTCCAGCCCAGGTAACATGCTGGTGAATCTCCTCTGCACCCTCTCCAATGCAATCACATCCTTCCTATAGTGTGGCGACCAGAACTGCACTCAGTAATCCAGCTGTGGCCTAACTAGCATTTTGTACAGCTCCATCATAACCTCCCTGCTCTTATATTCTATGCCTCGGCTAATGAAGGCAAGTATCCCATATGCCTTTTTAACCACCTTATCCACCTGTTCTGCTGCCTTCAGGGATCTATGTACATGCACACCAAGGTCCCTGACGTAAGAAAACTACTAGGCACTTGGTCTGAGCGTTAAACAAAGCTTTAATCAACTGTTTTACAACATAGAGGTCTAGTTGTGTCCTTCACTAGTTCCTGTTAAGAATGTCCTGCGCAAGCTGGGCCCGTGCCCAAGTATTTATACTCTCCCTGGACAGTGCCACCCGCAGGCCACTCAGTATTATTTCATAAGTCTTTCTTTCATGAATGACTGATTCATGTCAATCCCTCTGATCCTCTGTCCTGGAATAAACGGGTCTTTTTCCGAATGGCAGGCAGTGACTAGTGGGGTACCGCAGGGATCGGTCCTTGGACCCCAGCTATTCACAATATATATAAATGATCTGGACAAGGGAACTAGATGTAATATCTCCAAATTTGCAGACGACACAAAGCTGGGTGGGCGTGTGTGCTGTGAGGACGATGTCGAGAAACTCCAGGATGATTTGGACATGTTGGGTGATTGGGCAGAAACATGGTAGGTGCAATATAACGTGGATAAATGTGAGGTTATCCACTTTGGTGGCAAAAACAGGAAGGCAGATTATTATCTAAATGGCAATAGATTGGGAGAAGGGGACGTGCAACGAGACCTGGGCGTCCTTGTGCACCAGTCGCTGAAGGTAAGCATGCAGATGCAGCAGGCGGTTAAGAAGGCAAATGGTATGTTGGCTTTCGTAGCGAGAGGGTTTGAGTACAGGAACAAGGATGTCTTGCTGCAGTTGTACAGGGCCTTGATGAGACCACATCTTGAGTATTGTGTGCAGTTTTGGTCGCCTTATCTGAGGAAGGATGTTCTTGCCATGGAAGGAGTCCAGCGAAGATTCACCAGGCTGATATCTGGGATGGCAGGAATGACGTATGAGGAGAGATTGGGTCAATTGGGCTTGTACTCGCTGGAGTTTAGAAGAATGAAAGGTGATCTCATTGAAACTTATAAAATTCTGACAGGACTGGACAGACTAGATGCAGGAAGGGTGTTCCCGATGGTTGGGGAGTCCAGAACCAGGGGACACAGTCGAAGGATAAAGGGTAGGCCATTTAGGACAGAAATGAGGAGGAATTTCCTCACCCAGAGAGTGGTGAACCTGTGGAATTCTCTACCACAGAAGGCAGTTGAGGCCAGTTCATTAAATATATTCAAGAAGGAGTTGGATATATTTCTTAAGGCTAAAGGGATCAAGGGGTATGGGGAGAAAGCAGGGACCGGGTACTGAATTTGGATGATCAGCCATGATCGCATTGAATGGCAGAGCAGGCTCGAGGGGCCGAATGGCCTACTCCTGCTCCTATCTTCTATGTTTCTATGTTTCTATGTTTCCTCGGGTCCGACCATTCATTGTGTATTCCCTTGCCTTGTTAGTCCTCCCAAAATGCATCACCTCACACCTATCAAGCCTTACCAGCGCCCTTGATGCTTCAGTTTAGATTTACTTGCTTGGAATTGGTTTGTGATGATAGATAAATGTTTAGAGGGTGGAATAGGTTTTGTGGAGGAGTGCTTTGCCATCCTCCAGCTCAGCGGCTTGGAGGAACAGTCAAGGAACATTGGGAAGAAGGTTTGAAGAACGTTAGAAAGGAGTTCAGAGGACTATTGGGAAGAAAGTTTTGAGGAATATTGGGAAGAAGGTTTGATGAATATTGAGAAGAAGGTTTGAGGAATATTGAGAAGAAGGTTTGAGGAATATTGAGAAGAAGGTTTGAGGAATATTGGGAAGAAGGTTTGAAGAACGTTAGAAAGGAGTTCAGAGGACTATTGAGAAGAAAGTTTTGAGGAATATTGGGAAGAAGGTTTGATGAATATTGAGAAGAAGGTTTGAGGAATATTGAGAAGAAGGTTTGAGGAATATTGGGAAGAAGGTTTGAGGAATATTGGGAAGAAGGTTTGATGAATATTGAGAAGAAGGTTTGAGGAATATTGAGAAGAAGGTTTGAGGAATATTGGGAAGAGGTTTAAGGAATATTGGGAAGAAGATTTGAAACACATTGGGAAAGAATGTTTGAGGAATATTGGGAAAGAAGGTTTGAGGAAAGTTGCTCTGAATTCTCTTTTATTTTACAGGACATCGACCTGGATTTTCCTCTTGACACTGGAAGAGGGTCGAGTGGGACTTCCGCCAGCTGCTGTAATCCCTCCGGAACCTTGACCTAATTTCCTGTTTCAGGGTTCATCAATTATGCAGGGCAGATTCCCAGTGGGATCCGCATGACCAAAAAGGAGCCCGGTCATATCTACCAAGGGAATTGAGGCATTGCTGGAAGATCTAATTGGGTCAGAAGAGCCCCTGAGGAAAAGAAAGAACTTGCATTTATATAGCACCTTTCATGACATTAATATTTATCCCTCAACCAACATCACTAAAAAGGTCATTAATTTGTTGCTCTTTGTGGGAGCTTGCTGTGCGCAAATTGGCTGCCGCATTTCTACAACAGTGACTACGCTTCAAAAGTACTTCATTGGCTGTGAAGCGCTTTGGGACGTCCTGAGGTCATGAAAGGCGCTACAGAAATGCAAATTCTTGCTTTAACTGTGGTCGCAGTCAGGCCATAACTGAGACCCGAGTACACAAGACAGAAACTGACGGAACATTTTCATAGATGCGATTCTTGAAGCAATTTATTGAACCAATTAAAGCGCTGAACCTCAGCACAAAGGCCTCCTGTGTGCTGACTGAGAGAGGTTTAGAATCAGAGAATGCTCAAGATTTTGGAATGGCTAGGCAAGGGCCCACAGCTGAGTGAGTCATGCACAGCAGGGAATCCACCGCAGGGGATACTCATACTTCAGCCTTGTTACTGAGTGGGAACTGGAATAATCACTACTTCAAAAATAAATTCTTCACAAGCACAAGTACAAGTGGAAACGCAGAAGGAAAGACTGATTTACACAGTGTGATTTTCGCAGGTCACAGCTCCAAGCTTTACTGGGATTCCTAGGACTTCACGCTGGCTCATGCACTCAGTGAGGATTTCACAGCAAACATTCAACTAGATTCGTTTCATCTTTCTTTTGTGATTTTTGAGTTCCTCAGTGTGAGGTATGTGAGTGCAGCAATTTCAGCATCAACACTCCCAGGGCAGGTATAGCATGGGTTAGATACAGAGTAAAGCTCCCTCTACATTGTCCTGTCAAACACTCCCAGGGTAGGTACAGCACGGGTTAGATACAGAGTAAAGCTCCCTCTACACTGTCCCATCAAACACTCCCAGGGCAGGTACAGTACGGGTTATATACAGTGTAATACTCCCTCTACACTGTCCCATCAAACACTCCCAGGGCAGGTACAGCACGGGTTAGATACAGAGTAAAGCTCCCTCTACACTGTCCCCATCAAACACTCCCAGGGCAGGTACAGCACGGGTTAGATACAGAGTAAAGCTCCCTCTACACTGTCCCATCAAACACTCCCAGGGTACGTACAGCACGGGTTAGATACAGAGTAAAGCTCCCTCTACACTGTCCCATCAAACACTCCCAGGGTAGGTACAGCACGGGTTAGATACAGAGTAAAGCTCCCTCTACACTGTCCCATCAAACACTCCCAGGGCAGGTACAGCACGGGTTAGATACAGAGTAAAGCTCCCTCTACACTGTCCCCATCAAACACTCCCAGGGCAGGTACAGCACGGGTTAGATACAGAGTAAAGCTCCCTCTACACTGTCCCATCAAACACTCCCAGGGTAGGTACAGCACGGGTTAGATACAGAGTAAAGCTCCCTCTACACTGTCCCATCAAACACTCCCAGGGTAGGTACAGCACGGGTTAGATACAGAGTAAAGCTCCCTCTACACTGTCCCATCAAACACTCCCAGGGCAGGTACAGCACGGGTTAGATACAGAGTAAAGCTCCCTCTACACTGTCCCATCATACACTCCCAGGGCAGGTACAGCAAGGGTTAGATACAGATTAAAGCTCCCTCTACACTGTCCCATCAAACACTCCCAGGGTAGGTACAGCACGGGTTAGATACAGAGTAAAGCTCCCTCTACACTGTCCCATCAAACACTCCCAGGGCAGGTACAGCACGGGTTAGATACAGAGTAAAGCTCCCTCTACACTGTCCCGTCAAACACTCCCAGGGCAGGTACAGCACGGGTTAGATACAGAGTAAAGCTCCCTCTACACTGTCCCATCAAACACTCCCAGGACAGAAGAGGTAGGTAAAGCGGATAAGGGAATGGAGTTCCTACAATGTGTACAGGATTCTTTTCTAACCCAATATATAAGAAGCCCTATAAGGGAGGATTCACTACTGGATCTAGTAATGGGGAATGAACCAGAGCAGACAAGAGAAGTAAAAGTAGGGGACATCTTGGCAATAGCGACCATAATATAATATGCTTTAAGATAATAATTGAGAATGATGTAAGCATGACAAAGACCAGGGTAATATATTGGAGAAAAGTCGACTTTGAGGGGCTGAGAATAGAACTTGGGAAAATAAAATGGACAACAATATTGGCAAACAATGATGTAGAACAGCAATGGAAAACATTTAAAATAGTGTTCAACAGAGTCCAGAAAAAATATATTCCGCTAAAAAACAAGAACTAAATTCTAATGAAACATTATGGATGAATAAAGACATAAGGGAACAATTGAGGGTAAGGAAAGAGGCATACATTAAGTACATGGGCAGCAGGGGAGAGCATGACAAGGGAGAATACAAAAAGATTAGGAGAGAAGTAAAAAAACAATTAGAGAGGCAAAGAAGAATTATGAAATTAAATTATCAAGGAGCATAAAACAAAATAGTAAAATATTCTACAGGCACATAAATAAAAAAAGGAAAGTCGGGATGGAAATAGGGCCACTAATGGACAGATTAAAATCATTGGCAGCAATAGTGAAATGGCAGAAATATTAAATAATTACTTTGCCTTAGTATTTGCCAGGGAGACAGATCAGGTGGACATGACATCGGAAGGTGAGATTAGAAATGATATAACCACATTTAAAATAAAGAGGAGAAATATTAAATAAACTAATCAAACTCAAAGAGGATAAAAGCCCTGGTCCGGACGAATTGTATCCACACATTTTAAATTAATCTAGAGAAGAGATAGCAGAGACACTATTACACATATTTAATAATTCATTAGAAAAAGGTGTAGTGCCAGAGGACTTGCGGCTAGCTAATGTTATACCTATAATTAAGATGGGAGATAGAACATGTCCAGGGAATTATAGGCCAGTCAGCTTAACATTGGTGATAGGAAAAATAATGGAATCCCTATTAAAGGAGAGAATAGAAGAACATCTAGAAACCAAAAACATAGTAATGAATAGTCAGCATGGATTTCAAAAGGGAAAGTCTTGCTTGTCCAATCTCATTGAATTTTTTGAAGAGGTAACAGAGAGAGTAGACAAGGGCAATGTTGTAGATGTAATTTATCTAGATTTCTAAAAGGCCTTCGATAAGGTGTCACAAAATAGGCTAATGAATAAAGTCAGAGAATGCGGAGTCTGGGGACAAGTAACAGAATGGATAGCTAGCTGGCTGAAAGGCAGAAAGCAGAGAGTCGGGGTAAAGGGTAGCTATTCACAGTGGCAGAAGGTGGAAAGTGGAGTCCCACAAGGATCAGTGCTGGGACCACAGTTCACAATTTATATTAATGATTTAGACTTTGGAATCAAAAATAAAATTCCTAAATTGTGGGGGGGATAGTAAATAATGAAGAGGACTGCAACTGATTACAGGAAGACATTAACAATGTTGCATATAATTGGCAAATGAATTTCAACATAGTTAAGAGTGAGGTATTTCATTTTGTAAGAAAAATAGGGAGCTCACTTATCACTTGGACAATAAGAATCTAAGTGAGGTAGAGGAGCAAAGGGATCTGGGAATACAAATATATAAATCACTAAAAGTAGCGACACAGGTTAGCAAGGCCATAACAAAAGCAAACCAAGCACTAGGGTTTATTTCTAGAGGGATAGAATTGAAAAGTAGGGAAGTTATGCTAAACCTGTATCGAACCTTGGTTAGACCACACTTGGAGTACTGCGTGCAGTTCTGGTCGCCATATTATAAAAAGGATATAGAGGCACTGGAGAGGGTGCAGAGGAGATTTACAAGGATGATACCAGATATGCGAGGGTACAACTATCAGGAAAGGATGAACAGGCTGGGCCTCTTTTCTCTTGAAAAGAGAAGGCTGAGGGGTGACCTAATAGAGGTCTTTAAAATTATGAAAGGTTTTGATAGAGTGGATACAGAGAGAATGTTTCCACTTGTGGGGAAGAGCAAAACTAGAGGCCATCAATATAAGATAGTCACCAAGAATTCCAATAGGGAATTCAGGAGAAACTTCTTTACCCAGAGAGTGGTGAGAATGTGGAACTCGCTACCACAGGGAGTGGTTGAAGTGAATAGGATAGATGCATTTAAGGGGAGGCTGGATAAGCATATGAGGGAGAAGGGAATAGAGGGTTACACTGATAGATTTAGATGAGGAAAGACGGGTGGAGGCTCGAGTGGAGCATAAACACCGGCATGGACTGGATGGGCCGAATGGCCTGTTTCTATGCTGTATATTCTATGTAACTCTTGTGGGACTTGAACCCGCAATCGTTGAATGCAACAATAATCATCAGCTAGGATTCCAATACGCTATTCAATGCGCCACAGTCTGTAATGCAGTGTTGGGCAGGCGGATGGGGTCTGCGATTGTGAGGAACGGTTTGATAGAGAGCTGTTTCATACAATTTCTGATCAGGATAGCAGAGAATGTAAAAGTAAAGCTAGCCAAGCTACTCATAGAATGATACAGCACAGCACAGACATTCAGGCTTGTGCTGATAAGTGGCAGGTAATATTCATGCCACACAAGTGCCAGGCAATGACTATCTCCAACAAGTGAGAGTCTAACCACCGCCCCTTGACATTCCACGGCATTACCATCGCCGAATCCCCCAACATCAACATCCTGGGGGTCACCATTGACCAGAAACTTAACTGGATCAGCCACATAAATACTGTAACAACAAGAGCAGGTCAGAGGCTGGGTATTCTGCGGCGAGTGTCTCACCTTCTGACTCCCCAAAGCCTTTCCACCATCTACAAGGCACAAGTCAGGAGTGTGATGGAATACTCTCCACTTGCCTGGATGAGTACAGCTCCAACAATACTCAAGAAGCTCGACACCACCCAGGACAAAGCAGCCCACTTGATTGACACTTCATCCACTACTTTAAACATTCACTCCCTCCACCACCGGCGCACCGTGGCTGCAGTGTGTACCATCTACAAGATGCACTGCAGCAACTCGCCAAGGCTTCTTCGGCAGCACCTCCTAAACTCGTGACCGCTACCACCTAGAAGGACAAGGGCAGCAGGCGCATGGGAACACCACCACCTCCAAGTTCCCCTCCAAGTTACACACCATCCCGACTTGGAAATATATCGTCATTCCTTCATCATCGCTGGGTCAAAATCCTGGAACTCCCTCCCTAACAGCACTGGGGTAGTACATTCACCACACGGACTGCAACGCTTCAAGAAGGCGGCCCACCACCACCTTCTCAAGGGCAACGAGGGATGGGCAATAAATGCTGGCCTTGCCAGCGAAGCCCACATTCCATGAACGAAAAAAAGAAAAGGAGGCCATTTGGCCCATCGTGCCTGTGCCGGCTCTTTGAAAGAGCTCTCCAATCAGTCCCACTCCCCCGCTCTTTCCCTATAACCCTGCAACTTTTTTTCCTTGAAGTATTTATCCAATTTCCTTTGAAAGTTACTATTGAATCTGCTTCCACCGCCCTTTCAGGCTGCGCATTCCAGATCACAACAACTCGCTGCGTAAAAACAAATGTTCCCTCATGTCCCCTCTGATTCTTTTGCCAATTACCTTACACCCGTGTCCCCTGGTTACCACCATTTCTGCCACTGGAAACAGATCCTCCTTATTTACTCTATCAGTGGCAGGCGGTTAAGAAGGCAAATGGTATGTTGGCCTTCGTAGTGAGAGGATTCGAGTACAGGAACAAGGCTGTCTTGCTGCAGTTGTACAGGGCCTTGGTGAGACCACGTCTTGAGTATTGTGTGCAATTTTGGTCACCTTATCTGAGGAAGGATGTTCTTGCCATGGAGGGAGTGCAGCGAAGATTCACCAGGCTGATACCTGGGATGGCAGGAATGACATATGAGGAGAGATTGGGTCGATTGGCCTTGTACTCGCTGGAGTTTAGAAGAATGAGAAGGGATCTCATTGAAACTTATAAAATTCTAACAGGACTAGACAGACTAGATGCAGGAAGGATGTTCCCGATGGCGGGGGAGTCCAGAACCAGGGGTCACAGTCTAAGGATAAGGGGTAAGCCATTTAGGACTGAGATGAGGAGGAATTTCTTCACCCAGAGAGTGGTGAACCTGTGGAATTCTCTACCACAGAAGGCAGTTGAGGCCAATTCATTAAATATATTCAAGAAGGAGTTGGATATATTTCTTAAGGCTAAAGGGATCAAGGGATATGGGGAGAAAGCAGGGACCGGGTACTGAATTTGGATGATCAGCCATGATCGCATTGAATGGCGGAGCAGGCTCGAGGGGCCGAATGGCCTACTCCTGCTCCTATCTTCTATGTTTCTATGTTTCTATGAAGAGTCCACACACACAGAAGATTTGTTTGGGTCTGAGGCTGGTTAAGGTGACTCGAGCTCCTTAATTGGAGTCTTTGTCTCAGTTACCGGTTGTGAGAAACGCGATATATCTGGAGTCAGTCTCAAGGGCGCTGATGTTCCTGAGTTGGGTTATTCTTAATGCGAAAAGCGCACTGCTCCTGTGAAACCCAACCCAGCGGCAGTATAGAGAAGAAACCGATCTTACCAGGATATGTGCAGAGTTAATCACTTCTTCCAACTTTGGAAAAAATGTATTAGTGATAATAACAGCCCATTGCTCAGCCAGTGAGACCTCTGCGTCCCTCAGGAGAGGTTTTCACTCTTGTATTCCGATCCCACTGGGGAAAATTTCGAGAGAACATGTTCATCAAAAAATGAATTTGTTGAAGAGTAATTCAAGTTTTTCAGGAAGGGTCGGAATTGTTTTATTTTTAATTGGTATTCCGATTATTAATCTGAGTTACAAAGTACGAGGTGGGCCGTGATAATAAGCAGACAGGCTAAAGCCGCCTTGGGTTTCAGCTATGCCTCCTCCTGATCCTTTTTCGAACATTGTCATCTATTTCCCATCCTCGGGAATCACTCCACAATTTGGTCAATTTACAAAAATGGCAGCTGAGGTTTCACCAGTTCCAGTCTGATTTGGCTGCTTTTTTTTTTAATAGCATATATGCACATCTGCTATGAAGATATAACCCCATCAACAAGACTTCAACTACACTGGGAAAATGCAGCTCTCCCCCGCTGTCATTGAACTTCAAGTGCACCTTCCCTTAACCTGTGCAATCCTATAGGAGGCTCCAACGTGCACGCCAAGGCTGCGAAAATCACAAAGTGTAATAAAATATCGCAAGGACGCTCCAACTTTCTAAAATAGCTTCTCCTTCCATAAGGAGACAATAGATGACAAGTTGCTTGTACTCGCTGGAGTTTAGAAGAATGAGAGGGGATCTCATTGAAACTTATAAAATTCTAACAGGACTGGACAGACTGGATGCAGGAAGGATGTTCCCGATGGCGGGGGAGTCCAGAACCAGGGGTCACAGTCTAAGGATAAGGGGTAAGCCATTTAGGACTGAGATGAGGAGGAATTTCTTCACCCAGAGAGTGGTGAACCTGTGGAATTCTCTACCACAGAAGGCGGTGGAGGCCAATTCATTAAATATATTCAAGAAGGAGTTGGATATATTTCTTAAGGCTAAAGGGATCAAGGGGTATGGGGAGAAGGCAGGGACAGGGTACTGAGTTTGGATGATCAGCCATGATCACATTGAATGGCGGAGCAGGCTTGAGGGGCTGAATGGCCTACTCCTGCTCCTATCTTCTATGTTTCTATGTTTCCTGTGTTAATCAATCCCCACATCGCCTCGTTCCCTCTGCTCAAAGGAGTAACCAGCACCTGGACAATGCTTCACCTGTTCATTCAGGGGCACTGTGCTTAGAGTTTGGAGGTGAGCAGCAAAGATTCCAGGTTTCCTGGATTTAAATTCTGAGGAACGATTAAGGGGATTGGACTTTTTTTTGGAAAAGATGAGATTTCTTGTTACCTACTTTTTTTTCTCTTCTCGGGTTGTGGGCATCGCGGGCAATGCCAACATTTATTGCCCATCCCTAGTTGCCCTGAGAAGGTGGTGGTGGGTCATCTTGAACCGCTGCAGTCCGTGTGGTGAAGGGGAAGGTGCGCCCACAGTGGATTAATGTCGGAAATTCCCAGCTTTTGACCCAGCGACGACGAAGGAACGGCCGATATATGTCCAAGTCAGAACGATGTGTGACTTGGCAGGGAGCTTGGAGGTGTTACCATAATCCTGCTGATCTTATTGGTTGTACTGGTCACCGAGCTGGGAGATGAAGGAAATTGACAATGAGTTACCCAGGAACTGGTTTCACTGGTGTAAAGTGTTCAAATCCCAGGAGTCAGGTTAAAAGGAGGGAGATAAATGTCTGAGGAATTTTTACACTAAATGCCAATAGAGTTGGGGAATAAGTTAGCATTGAAACAGATAATAGAAAGTTTGTGAGAGACACAGGATGTGTATGAGAGGGAGAGGGTTGAGCGATATGGTGAGTAGGTGGGATTGAGGGAGATGGTGGGTCAGTGGGATTGAGGGAGATGGTGGGTCAATGGGATTGAGGGAGATGGTGGGTCGGTGGGATTGAGGGAGATGGCGGGTCAGTGGGATTGAGGGAGATGGTGGGTCAGTGGGATTGAGGGAGATGGTGGGTCAGTGGGATTGAGGGAGATGGTGGGTCGGTGGGATTGAGGGAGATGGTGGGTCGGTAGGATTGAGGGAGATGGTGGGTCAGTGGGATTGAGGGAGATGGTGAGTCGGTGGGATTGAGGGAGATGGTGAGTCGGTGGGATTGAGGGAGATGGTGGGTCGGTGGGATTGAGGGAGATGGTGGGTCAGTGGGATTGAGGGAGATGGTGAGTCAGTGGGATTGAGGGAGATGGTGGGTCAGTGGGATTGAGGGAGATGGTGGGTCGGTGGGACTGAGGGAGATGGTGGGTCGGTGGGATTGAGGGAGATGGTGGGTCGGTGGGATTGAGGGAGATGGTGGGTCGGTGGGATTGAGGGAGATGGTGGGTCAGTGGGATTGAGGGAGATGGTGGGTCAGTGGGATTGAGGGAGATGGTGGGTCAGTGGGATTGAGGGAGATGGTGGGTCAGTGGGATTGAGGGAGATGGTGGGTCGGTGGGATTGAGGGAGACGGTGGGTCGGTGGGATTGAGGGAGACGGTGGGTCGGTGGGATTGAGGGAGATGGTGGGTCAGTGGGATTGAGGGAGATGGTGAGTCGGTGGGATTGAGGGAGACGGTGGGTCGGTGGGATTGAGGGAGATGGTGAGTCGGTGGGATTGAGGGAGATGGTGAGTCGGTGAGATTGAGGGAGATGGCGGGTCGGTGGGATTGAGGGAGATGGTGGGTCAGTGGGATTGAGGGAGATGGTGGGTCGGTGGGATTGAGGGAGATGGTGGGTCGGTGGGATTGAGGGAGATGGTGGGTCGGTGGGATTGAGGGAGATGGTGGGTCGGTGGGATTGAGGGAGATGATGAGTCGGTGGGATTGAGGGAGATGGTGGGTCAGTGGGACTGAGGGAGATGGTGGGTCGGTGGGATTGAGGGAGATGGTGGGTCAATGGGATTGAGGGAGATGGTGAGTCGGTAGGATTGAGGGAGATGGTGGGTCGGTGGGATTGAGGGAGATGGCGGGTCAGTGGGATTGAGGGAGATGGTGAGTCAGTGGGATTGAGGGAGATGGTGAGTCGGTAGGATTGAGGGAGATGGTGGGTCAGTGGGATTGAGGGAGATGGTGAGTCGGTGGGATTGAGGGAGATGGTGGGTCGGTGGGATTGAGGGAGATGGTGGGTCAGTGGGATTGAGGGAGATGGTGGGTCAGTGGGATTGAGGGAGATGGTGGGTCGGTGGGATTGAGGGAGATGGTGGGTCAGTGGGACTGAGGGAGATGGTGGGTCAGTGGGATTGAGGGAGATGGTGGGTCAGTGGGATTGAGGGAGATGGTGGGTCAGTGGGATTGAGGGAGATGGTGAGTCAGTGGGATTGAGGGAGATGGTGGGTCAGTGGGATTGAGGGAGATGGTGGGTCGGTGGGACTGAGGGAGATGGTGGGTCGGTGGGATTGAGGGAGATGGTGGGTCGGTGGGATTGAGGGAGATGGTGGGTCGGTGGGATTGAGGGAGATGGTGGGTCAGTGGGATTGAGGGAGATGGTGGGTCAGTGGGATTGAGGGAGATGGTGAGTCGGTGGGATTGAGGGAGACGGTGGGTCGGTGGGATTGAGGGAGATGGTGAGTCGGTGAGATTGAGGGAGATGGCGGGTCGGTGGGATTGAGGGAGATGGTGGGTCAGTGGGATTGAGGGAGATGGTGGGTCGGTGGGATTGAGGGAGATGGTGGGTCGGTGGGATTGAGGGAGATGATGAGTCGGTGGGATTGAGGGAGATGGTGGGTCAGTGGGACTGAGGGAGATGGTGGGTCGGTGGGATTGAGGGAGATGGTGAGTCGGTGGGATTGAGGGAGACGGTGGGTCGGTGGGATTGAGGGAGATGGCTGCTCGGTGGGACTGAGGGAGATGGTGGGTCGGTGGGATTGAGGGAGATGGTGGGTCAGTGGGATTGAGGGAGATGGTGAGTCGGTGGGATTGAGGGAGATGGTGGGTCGGTGGGATTGAGGGAGATGGTGAGTCGGTGGGATTGAGGGAGATGGTGGGTCGGTGGGATTGAGGGAGATGGTGGGTCAGTGGGATTGAGGAAGATGGTGGGTCAGTGGGATTGAGGGAGATGGTGAGTCGGTGGGATTGAGGGAGATGGTGGGTAGGTGGGATTGAGGGAAATGGTGGGTCAGTGGGATTGAGGGAGATGGTGAGTAGGTGGGATTGAGGGAGACGGTGGGTCGGTGGGATTGAGGGAGATGGTGAGTCGGTGGGATTGAGGGAGACGGTGGGTCGGTGGGATTGAGGGAGATGGTGGGTCAGTGGGATTGAGGGAGATGGTGAGTCGGTGGGATTGAGGGAGATGGTGAGTCGGTGGGATTGAGGGAGACGGTGGGTCGGTGGGATTGAGGGAGATGGTGAGTCGGTGGGATTGAGGGAGATGGTGAGTCGGTGGGATTGAGGGAGATGGTGAGTCGGTGGGATTGAGGGAGACGGTGGGTCGGTGGGATTGAGGGAGATGGTGAGTCGGTGAGATTGAGGGAGATGGCGGGTCGGTGGGATTGAGGGAGATGGTGGGTCAGTGGGATTGAGGGAGATGGTGGGTCGGTGGGATTGAGGGAGATGGTGGGTCGGTGGGATTGAGGGAGATGATGAGTCGGTGGGATTGAGGGAGATGGTGGGTCAGTGGGACTGAGGGAGATGGTGGGTCGGTGGGATTGAGGGAGATGGTGAGTCGGTGGGATTGAGGGAGACGGTGGGTCGGTGGGATTGAGGGAGATGGCTGCTCGGTGGGACTGAGGGAGATGGTGGGTCGGTGGGATTGAGGGAGATGGTGGGTCAGTGGGATTGAGGGAGATGATGAGTCGGTGGGATTGAGGGAGATGGTGGGTCGGTGGGATTGAGGGAGATGGTGAGTCGGTGGGATTGAGGGAGATGGTGGGTCGGTGGGATTGAGGGAGATGGTGGGTCAGTGGGATTGAGGAAGATGGTGGGTCAGTGGGATTGAGGGAGATGGTGAGTCGGTGGGATTGAGGGAGATGGTGGGTAGGTGGGATTGAGGGAAATGGTGGGTCAGTGGGATTGAGGGAGATGGTGAGTAGGTGGGATTGAGGGAGACGGTGGGTCGGTGGGATTGAGGGAGATGGTGAGTCGGTGGGATTGAGGGAGACGGTGGGTCGGTGGGATTGAGGGAGATGGTGGGTCAGTGGGATTGAGGGAGATGGTGAGTCGGTGGGATTGAGGGAGATGGTGAGTCGGTGGGATTGAGGGAGACGGTGGGTCGGTGGGATTGAGGGAGATGGTGAGTCGGTGGGATTGAGGGAGATGGTGGGTCGGTGGGATTGAGGGAGATGGTGAGTCGGTGGGATTGAGGGAGATGGTGGGTCGGTGGGATTGAGGGAGATGGCGGGTCGGTGGGATTGAGGGAGATGGTGGGTCGGTGGGATTGAGGGAGATGATGAGTCGGTGGGATTGAGGGAGATGGTGGGTCGGTGGGATTGAGGGAGACGGTGGGTCAGTGGGATTGAGGGAGATGGTGGGTCGGTGGGACTGAGGGAGAGGGTGGGTCGGTGGGATTGAGGGAGATGGTGGATAGGTGGGATTGAGGGAGATGGTGGGTCGGTGGGATTGAGGGAGATGGTGGGTAGGTGGGATTGAGAGAGATGATGACTGGGTAAACCAAACATTCTTCTGCACAACCTGCCAATTTGAAGACAGATCAGAAACTTCAGCCTGAGAAAGTTGGCCTGTTAGTTACAGGAATTGTGAAACTAACGACTCGAACATTTACAGACACAACTCTAGAAATTGCAGTTTTGATATTCGGCATTGATACTATTAAAGTAGTGACAGAGAATTCTCAGACAAATGTGTTCAGTACTCATGCAGTTTATGGTACAGAGAATACTTGGAGGTGAACAGTGTAGAGGGAGCTTTACTCTGTATCTAACCCGTGCTGTACCTGCCCTGGGAGTGTTTGATGGGCAGTGTAGAGGGAGCTTTACTCTGTATCTAACCCATGCTGTACCTGCCCTGGGAGTGTTTGATGGGACAGTGTAGAGGGAGCTTTACTCTGTATCTAACCCATGCTGTACCTGCCCTGTGAGTGTTTGATGGGACAGTGTAGAGGGAGCTTTACTCTGTATCTAACCTGTGCTGTACCTGCCCTGGGAGTGTTTGATGGGACAGTGTAGAGGGAGCTTTACTCTGTATCTAACCCCGTGCTGTACCTGCCCTGGGAGTGTTTGATGGGACAGTGTAGAGGGAGCTTTACTCTGTATCGAACCCGTGCTGTACCTGCCCTGGGAGTGTTTGATGGGACAGTGTAGAGGGAGCTTTACTCTGTATCCAACCTGTGCTGTACCTGCCCTGGGAGTGTTTGATGGGACAGTGCAGAGGGAGCTTTACTCTGTATCTAACAAGTGCTGTACCTGCCCTGGGAGTGTTTGATGGGACAGTGCAGAGGGAGCTTTACTCTGTATCTAACCCATGCTGTATCTGCCCTGGGAGTGTTTGATGGGACAGTGTAGAGGGAGCTTTACTCTGTATCTAACCCGTGCTGTACCTGCCCTGGGAGTGTTTGATGGGACAGTGTAGAGGGAGCTTTACTCTGTATCTAACCCCGTGCTGTACCTGCCCTGGGAGTGTTTGATGGGACAGTGTAGAGGGAGATTTACTCTGTATCTAACCCCGTGCTGCACCTGCCCTGGGAGTGTTTGATGGGACAGTGTAGAGGGAGCTTTACTCTGCATCTAACCCCATGCTGTACCTGCCCTGGGAGTGTTTGATGGGACAGTTTAGAGGGAGCTTTACTCTGTATCTAACCTGTGCTGTACCTGCCCCGGGAGTGTTTGATGGGACAGTGTAGAGGGAGCTTTACTCTGTATCTAACCCGTGCTGTACCTGCCCTGGGAGTGTTTGATGGGACAGTGTAGAGGGAGCTTTACTCTGCATCTAACCCGCGCTGTACCTGCCCTGGGAGTGTTTGATGGGACAGTGTAGAGGGAGCTTTACTCTGTATCTAACCCGTGCTGTACCTGCCCTGGGAGTGCTTGATGGGACAGTGTAGAGGGAGCTTTACTCTGTATCTAACCCGTGCTGTACCTGCCCTGGGAGTGTTTGATGGGACACTGTAGAGGGAGCTTTACTCTGTATCTAACCCGTGCTGTACCTGCCCTGGGAGTGTTTGATGGGACAGTGTAGAGGGAGCTTTACTCTGTATCTAACCCGTGCTGTACCTGCCCTGGGAGTGTTTGATGGGACAGCGTAGAGGGAGATTTACTCTGTATCTAACCCGTGCTGTACCTGCCCTGGGAGTGTTTGATGGGACAGCGTAGAGGGAGCTTTACTTTGTATCTAACCCGTGCTGTACCTGCCCTGGGAGTGTTTGATGGGACAGTGTAGAGGGAGCTTTACTCTGTATCTAACCCGTGCTGTACCTGCCCTGGGAGTGTTTGATGGGACAGTGTAGAGGGAGCTTTACTTTGTATCTAACCCGTGCTGTATCTGCCCTGGGAGTGTTTGATGGGACAGTGTAGAGGGAGCTTTACTCTGTATCTAACCCGTGCTGTACCTGCCCTAGGAGTGTTTGATGGGACAGTGTAGAGGGAGCTTTACTCTGTATCGAACCCGTGCTGTGCCTGCCCTGGGAGTGTTTGATGGGACAGTGTAGAGGGAGCTTTACTCTGTATCTAACCCATGCTGTACCTGCCCTGGGAGTGTTTGATGGGACAGTGTAGAGGGAGCTTTACTCTGTATCTAACCCGTGCTGTACCTGCCCCGGGAGTGTTTGATGGGACAGTGTAGAGGGAGCTTTACTCTGTATCTAACCCGTGCTGTACCTGCCCCGGGAGTGTTTGATGGGACAGTGTAGAGGGAGCTTTACTCTGTATCTAACCCGTGCTGTACCTGCCCCGGGAGTGTTTGATGGGACAGTGTAGAGGGAGCTTTACTCTGTATCTAACCCGTGCTGTACCTGCCCTGGAGTGTTTGATGGGCCAGTGTAGAGGGAGCTTTACTCTGTATCTAACCCGCGCTGTACCTGCCCTGGGAGTGTTTGATGGGACAGTGTAGAGGGAGCTTTACTCTGTATCTAACCCGTGCTGTACCTGCCCCGGGAGTGTTTGATGGGACAGTGTAGAGGGAGCTTTACTCTGTATCTAACCCGTGCTGTACCTGCCCTGGGAGTGTTTGATGGGCCAGTGTAGAGGGAGCTTTACTCTGTATCTAACCCGCGCTGTACCTGTCCTGGGAGTGTTTGATGGGACAGTGCAGAGGGAGCTTTACTCTGTATCTAACCCGTGCTGTACCTGCCCTGGGAGTGTTTGATGGGACAGTGTAGAGGGAGCTTTACTCTGTATCTAACCCGTGCTGTATCTGCCCTGGGAATGTTTGATGGGACAGTGTAGAGGGAGCTTTACTCTGTATCTCTCTCTCTGTCTCTTTCTCTCTCTCTCTCCCTTTCGCTCCCTCTCCCTTTCTCTCTCACTGTCTCTCTCTCTCCCTCTCTCTCACTGTCTCTGTCTCTGTCTCTGTCTCTCCCGCTCTCTCTCTCTCCCTCTCTCTTTCTCTCCCTCTCCCTTTCTCTCTCACTGTGTCTCTGTCTCTGTCTCTCTCTCACTTTCTCTGTTTCTCTCTCTCTCTTTCTCGCTCTCTCACTGTCTCTCCCTCTCTGTCTGTCTATTTCTCTGTCTATTTCTCCCTCTCCATCTCTCCCTCTCACTGTGTCTATCTCTCCCTTCCTCTCTCACTGTGTCTGTCTCTCCCACACTTTCCCTCTCTCTCAATTCAGTTCAATTCAATTCAAATCGCTTTATTGGCATGATGACAAGGTACATCTTATGTTGCCAAAGCATCGAAAAACATTTATGGTTGAACACATAAACGCAGATCTATCCATACAGTGTATAAACAGATATATCCCTGAGTGTATAAATATACATTCATATAATTTGTATATACTCTTTTCTTAGATTTAATGGTTGTCCCTCTGTTTATGGCAAGCTGTAACATAGTGTGCTGCTAAGGTTACACAATTTCTCTGTTCCCCTAGTAGGTATGGGAGTTTTTGGTCGTCATTCAAATTTCTGAATTCCGGGCATATTTTTGTGAATTTTGGGTAGAAATTCTCCCTTATGCCCTGATATTTCCCATAAGCTGTGAGGAAGTGCATCTCTGTCTCCACCACCCCCTGACTGCAGTGAGAGCATATCCTGTTGTCTCTTGTCAGCCAGGTCTGTCCGTGTCTGCCTTTTTCGATAGCCAGGCTATGCTCACTAAGCCTGTACATAGTCACGGTTTTTCTCAATTTGCTATCTTTTACCGTGGTCAGGTATTCAGCCATGTTGTATTGTCTGTTTAGGGCCAAGTAGCAATTGAGTTTGTTTTGGGTTTTTGTTGTTTCTGCCCAATATGACAGATATTTTTCCTTTTGCTTAGTGACAATTGTGTTGGGTCGAATTCTCTGTGCTACGATGTCACTGTCCTGGGGCTGGTTATTGTTAGTAGTGTTAGTAGTTACTTCACTGAGTCCCAGGACTAGTTGACTGAGGGTATTCTTCTTTATGATCCTCTCTTGGCATTTCAGAGCTTCGTAATGATAGCAGTGGGAGTTGCTCATTTTTAGGTGTTTCCAAAATTTGGTGGCTCTTTTTTGGATAGTAATTATTAATGGATATTGGCCTAGTTCTGCCCTGCATGCATTGTTTACGGTTTTCCTTTGAGTCCGGAGGATACTTTTACAGAATTCTGCATGTAGGATCTCAATTGGGTGTTTGTCCCATTTTGCAAATTCTTGTTGTGTTAGTGGTCCCCACACCTCACTGCCATAGTGCAATTGGTTCAATTACTGATTTGAAAATTTTGAGCCAAATGCTAATTGGGATTTCTATTTGGATTGATTTTTTAATGGCATAGAAAGCCCTTCTTGCTTTCTCTTTCAGTTCATTCACAGCCAGATGAAAATTTCCCGTAGAACTGACTTTTAAGCCCAAGTATGTGTAGTTAGTGGTTTGTTCAATTTTAGTTGTTCCTAGTGTGAAATTTATTCTGGGTCCCTGCTGTCTGGATCTTTGCTGGAACACAAGGACTTTGGTTTTTTGGGGGTTTATTGTCAGGGCCCAGGTCTGACAGTTCAACTCTAGCAGATCCAGGTTCTGCTGTAGACCCTCCTTAGTTGGTGACAGCAGAACCAGGTCATCTGCATAGAGGAGGAATTTAACCTTGGATTCATATAGGGTGAGGCCGGGTGCTGTAGATTGTTCAAGTAGTTTTGCCAATTCATTTATGTAAATATTAAAGAGTGTCAGTGAGATGGGCGAGCCCTGCGTCACACTACGCCCCTGTGGGAAGTATTTTGTTTGTTTGTCTCCAATTTTAACTGCACATTTATTATTTGTATACATTGATTTAATTACATCATATGTTTTTCCCCCTACACCACTTTCAATAAGTTTCACAAATAGACCGTCGTGCCAGATGGAATCGAAAGCCTTCTGGAAATCTATAAAGCAGGCAAAAATTTTGCTTTTGTTTTGATGAACATGTTTGTCAATTAGGGTCTGTAGGGTGAAGATATGATCTCACTCGCTCTCTGTCCCTCTGGTTCTATATACCAGTTCCGTTGTTCATGCGTGGCTTGCTCGCACTGACTGTTTCGCTGATCAGCAGCAGTTTGAGCCGAGCAGACACCAGATCCAGGAGAGCTATTGATCCCGGCATTGGTGACTTATGGGGCACAAACGCTAGTGATGAAAGCTGCTAATTGCTTATTGTTCTACTTATTGGCAGAGTCGCTGGTGCTTTTTTTATAATCAATCTTTCAATAATTCACCACTAATGAGGAGAATAAGTAATATCCCTCTTTAAACTTTATCAAGTGCTGAGCTACGAAGATGAAGCCAAGTAAATGATTGGTGGACATAACCCTCACTCAGGCCTTTTAATTCTTCCCTGTTTACCTTCTGTGACAGTAATGAACCAGCGTCTGCATTATTTAAAGGACCGCCTCTCAATGTATCTACTTATTCCAACTTAATTCTGCGCACCATTGCTCAGTTGGGTCTGTCCAATTTGCCCCTCTCTTCTCCTGCAGAAGCTGCCTCCTCAACGAGATTCAATTCTCGTTCACAGCACCCTCGTCTCTGAGTCAGAAGGTTGTGGGTTCAAGTCCTCACTCCAGAGACTTTAGCACAAAAATCTAGGCTGACACTCCAGTGCAGTGCTGAGGGAGTGCTGCACTGTCGGAGGTGCCATCTTTCGGGTGAGACGTTAAACCGAGGCCCCGTCTGCCCTCTCAGGTGGACGTAAAAGATCCCCTGGCACTATTTCGAAGAAGAGCAGGGGAGTTCTCCCCGGTGTCCTGGGGCCAATATTTATCCCTCAATCAACATCACTAAAACAGATTATCTGGTCATTATCACATTGCTGTTTGTGGGAGCTTGCTGTGGGCAAATTGGCTGTCACATTTCCTACATTACAACAGTGACTACACTTCAAAAAGTACTTCATTGGCTGTAAAGTGCTTTGGGATGTCCGGTGGTTGTGAAAGGCGCTGGAGAAATGCAAGTCTTTTCCACAGACAGCTGTCATCATGTAATTAGTCGATCTGCATGGGTGAGCTCCACCAAATGACTGCCGGCAGGCTATTCGACTGTGGTAGGGTATCACGTGTCTGATCTGAGGCATGTCTCGAAGTTTTAAACAGATTTATTTACACGAATATGTTTATTTTGTAAGCAAAAGGTGTTGACTCATCTCAACAGAGGTTCAGGGAAGGTCTTTGGTGGCCGACAACAACAACACCAACAACTTGCATTTAAATAGCACCTTTAACGTAGCAAAAAAGGTCCCCAGAGCGCCTCACAGGAGCGTTATCAAACAAAATTTGACACCGAGCCACATAAGGAGATATTCGGACAGGTGACCAAAAGCTTGGTCAAAGAGGAAGGTTTTAAAGAGCGTCTGAAAGGAGGAGAGAGAGGCGGAGAGGTTTAGGGAGAGAATTCCAGAGCTTAGGGCCTCGGCAGCAGAAGGCACGGCCACCAATTGTGGAGCAATTTAAAATCGGGGATGCGCAAGAGGCCAGAGTTGGAGGAGCGCAGAGATCTCGGGGGGGTGGTTGTGGGGCTGGAGGAGACTACAGAGATAGGGGGGTATCTGGGATAGGGGGGTATCTGGGATAGGGGGGTATCTGGGATCTCCTTCCCACACTGTATAGCATGTGAGGTCGAGTGAACGAATCCTGGTCCGGGGTCCTGTAGAGGAATCACATCGGTTTCTTACAAAGGGTGGGGGGCGGGGGGGGAGCGATTTAAAAATAACAAAAAGAAAATTCAGCACCAGAGCTTCAGGCCTTGGTCCCAGCCTGGTCACCCAAGTGGTCCCGTCAAAAATCACAGGTCTTTAAACTAGTAAGAAGGGGGGGAGGGATCTGGTGAAAATAACATAAGTCTGAAGACAAAAGAATCATCCAGGACAAAGCAGCCCGCTTGATTGGCACCCCATCCACCACCTTAAACATTCACTTCCTCCACCATCGGCGCACCGTGGCTGCAGTGTGTACCATCTACAAGATGCACTGCAGCAACTCGCCAAGGCTTCTTCAGCAGCACCTCCCAAACCCGCGACCTCCACCACAAGGGCAGCAGGCACATGGGAACACCACCACCTCCAAGTTTCCCTCCAAGTCACACACCATCCTGACTTGGAAATATATCGCCGATCCTTCATCGTCGCTGGGTCAAAACCCTGGAACTCCCTCCCTAACAGCACGGTGGGAGCACCTTCACCACACGGATTGCAGCGGTTCAAGAAGGCGGCTCACCACCACCTTCGCAAGGGCAACTTGGGATGGGCAATAAATGCCGGCCTTGCCAGCGACGCCCACGTCCCTAAATTAATAAAAATAAAATAGGAAATGAGAGTAAAGGACAGACCAAGGTAAGGATCAAGTGTAAAGTAAATGGCCAGGGAACAAATACAGTTATAAAACAGAAGTTTAAAAGTACTGTTAAAAATAAAATAAAAAGAATAACTACTAAAAACGAATTAAACTGCCTGTACAGCAATGCACACAGCATCCAAAATAAAACTGGAGAACGGGAGGCAATAATCCATAGCGAGGAACCAGTTCCCTGGACCTGATGGCCTGCATCCTAGGGTCTTAAAAGAAGTGGCTGCAGAGATAGTGGATGCGATGTTTGTAATCTACCAAAATCCCCTGGATTCTGGAGAGGTCCCAGCGGATTGGAAAACTGCAAATGTAACGTCCCTATTCAAGAAAGGGGGGTGACAGATAGTAGGAAACTATAGGCCAGTTAGCCTAACATCTGTCATTGGGAAATTACTGGGATCCATTATTAAGGACGTAATAACAGGACATTTAGAAAATCATAAGACAATTAAGCCGAGTCAACATGGTTTTATGAAAGGGAAATCGTGTTTGACAAATTTGCTAGATTTCTTTGAGGATGTAACAAACAGGGTGGATAAAGGGGAACCAGTAGATGTGGTGTATTTGGATTTCCAGAAGGGATTCGATAAGGTGCCACATAAAAGGTTACTACACAAGATAAGAGCGCACGGGGTTGGGGGTAATATATTAGCATGGATAGAGGATTGGCTAACTAACAGACTAACTGCAGGAGTTCCTCAGGGCTAACTAACAGAAAACAGAAAGTCGGGATAAATGGGTCATTTTCCGGTTGGCAATCAGTAACTAGTGGGGTGCCACAGGGATCACTGTTGGGGCCTCAACTATTTACAATCTATATTAATGACTTGGATGAAGGGACTGAGTGCACTGTAGCCAAATTTGCTGATGATACAAAGATAGGTGGGTTAGCAAGTTGTGAGGAGGGCACAAAGGGCTGGATTTTCATTGGGCTGTTGAGGCGGGATTGGAGGCGTGTGGGGGGTTAAAATTGCGAAATTGGGGGGCACAAACCCATCCCGCCCCCAACCCGCCTCCATGCCAGTTTCAAAGGAGGCGGATATCCGACTTGTGCTGGCGGGAAGGGGATTAGTGCCAATTAACTGCCTGTTAACAACTGATTTTAAGGGTACCCTAACCCTAACCCCCCTCAACAATGGAACTTGCCCAGCCACAGAGTCATATCGCAGAGTCGTCCATTGGTTGGAATCATACCTAGCACAAAGGAAGTTGGCTGTGGTTGTTGGAGGTCATTCATCTCAATCACATGACATCACTGCAGGAGTTCCTCAGGGCAATGTCCTAGGCCCAACCATCTTCAGCTGTTTCATCAATGACCTTCCCTCCATCATAAGGTCAGAAGTGGGGATGTTCGCTGATGATTGCACACTGTTCAGCACCATTCGAGACATGTCAGATACTGACGCAGTCCGTGTCCATATGCAGCAAGGCCTGGACAACATTCAGACTTGGGCTGACAAGTGGCAAGTAACATTCGCACCACACAAGTGCCAGGCAATGACCATCTCCAACAAGCGAGATTCTAACCATCTCCCCTTGACATTCAATGGCATTACCATCGCTGAATCCCCCACTATCAACATCCTGGGGGTTACCATTGATCAGAAACTGAACTGGACCAGCCATATAAATACTGTGGCTACAAGAGCAGGCCAGAGGCTGGGAATTCTGCGGCGAGTGTCTCACCTCCTGACTCCCCAAAGCCTTTCCACCATCTACAAGGCACAAGTCAGGAGTGTGATGGAATACTCTCCACTTGCCTGGATGAGTGCAGCTCCAACAACACTCAAGAAGCTCAACACCATTCAGGATAAAGCAGCCCGCTTGATTGGCACTCCATCCACCACCTTCAACATTCACTCCCTCCACCACCGGCGCACTGTGGCTGCAGTGTGTACCATCTGCAAGATGCACTGCAGCAACTCGCCAAAGCTCCTTCAACAGCACCTTCCAAACCCGCGACCTCTACCACTTAGAAGGACAAGGGCAGCAGACGCATGGGAACATCACCACCTACAAGTTCCCCTCCAAGCCACAAACCATCCTGACTTGGACCTGTATCGCCGATCCTTCACTGTCGCTGGGCCAAAATCCTGAAACTCACTTCCTAACAGCATTGTGGGTGTACCTACACCATATGGACTGCAGCGGTTCAAGAAGGCGGCTCACCACCATCTTCTCAAGGGCAATTAGGGATGGGCACTAAATGCAGGCCTAGCCAGCGACGCCCACATCCCATCAATGAATTTTTTTAAAAGTCTGTAATCCCAGGACAGCCATCAAATACCATCAGCAACTCTTAGGCAAGTATTATTCATTTTTTAAAACATTTTTTATGAGGATTTGCAGGAGGTTTAGAGGGGATTTGAGGGAAAACTTTTTTAGCCAGAGATTGGTTGGAATCTGGAACTCACTGCCTGAAAGGGTGGTAGAGGCAGGAACCCTCACAACATTCAAGAAGCATTTAGATGAGCACTTGAAATGCCATAGCATACAAGGCTATGGACCAAGTGCTGGAAAATTAGATTAGAATAGATAGGGCTTGATGGCCAGCGCGGACACGATGGGCCGAAGGGCCTCTTTCTGTGCTGTATAACTCTATGACTCTATAAACACCGGCATAGACCAGTTGGGCCGAATGTCCTATTTCTGTGCAGTTAATGCTTTGCAATACTTTGTAACTTCGTAATACTTTGTAGTTGGTCGGCACTACACCTGGTCTGACTGGACGTACCTGCGCTAACCGTTCACCGGGTCCCAGGGAACAGGGCCTCCCACATTCAGTGCACCCATCATGACCCCACTTGCCCGACCTCCACCCCCCTACCCTTCGCCACCTTACGTCAATGGCCTTGTAAAGGAGCAGGTGAAGGGCATCCCAGATTCTTCCACACTAGCTTGTCCTAAATCACTGGTTAGGTCCCAGCTGGAAAATTGCATCCAATTCTGGACACCACACTATAGGAAGGATGTCAATGCCTTGGAGAGGATGCAGAAGAGATTTACTAGAATGGAACCAAGGGATGAGGGACTTCCGTTATGTGGAGACACTGGAGAAAGCTGGGATTGTTCTCTTTATATACAAACTATATTAATGACCTAGATGAAGGGACCGAGTGTAATGCATCCAAGTTTGCTGATGATGCAAAGCTAGGTGGGACAGTAAGCTGTGAGGAGAACACAAAGGCCCCGATTTTCTGCCAGCCGTCGGGCGGCTTTTCAGGCGGCCGGGGACCGAAAATCGCCGAAAAAGCGGGTTGCGACCCCCCCCCCCGCCTGATTCCCCGCCCCGTCTGACTTTCGGACCGCTGTTTCTCCGCGACCCGCTTCAGTCCTGCCTGCCGCTGGCGGGACTGGTCGTCGGAACACTAATGAGCAATTATTACCTTGTTTAAGTCGATTTTCAGGGGCCGTTGCGATTTTGGGGCTTTCCCCACACCAAACACGCCTGCGGGGAACCCCGCTGATGAAACCTGGCGTGAAGCTTGCCGGTTTGCTTGCTGTCAGCTGCAGGTCATTCGGAAAAGCTGCAATTTAAAGGGACAGCACTTTTATGTTGAAGGACCTTGTTGCTGAAGGCTTGGGGCTACTTCTTCAAGGCTTAGGCACAGCTGTGGAAGGTTGGAGCCTCACAAACTTCTCCAATGTGATCTCCTGGGAAGCCCCTCTCGCCACCCTCACTCAGCGCTTCCTCAGCGGAGGCATCTACCAGAAGCATGGGACGCCTATTTTTCCTTCCCTTCTTGCCATTAGAGGATCTCCAACAGCAGAGGCGGCAGCAGCAGAACCAGGAACAGCAGGATGAGCACCAGGAGCACCAGGCTGCTGCTCACTCACCTGAAGCTGCACAGGCCAGAAGGGGCCAGCGCTTGGAAGTGGCTTGAGAGCACCTTGCTGCGCTTTAGGGGGCCATGGGGACCCGTTTCTGCACTGGCAGTCCTACTCAGAAGGACTTCCATGAAGATCTGGTTTCTCTGTTCAACAGATGGCCAACGCTCCTCAAGAGGTGTCATTCTCTTATGAGCACTCACCATGTTTTCCGTACCCTGGCGAGTTATCTCCTCCATGGAGGTTGCCAACCTTTCCATGGTGATGTGTTCATGCGCCAATGACTCCACAAAGGCTCTGCTCATGGTCGCTATGGACTCCTCCATTCGCTCCACACTCGCAGCGACCCTGGAGAAAAAACCTGCCAGAGACTCCTGCATCTGTGCATGGAGATCCATCACCTCTTCTCTTGCGGATGGACCCAGAGGCAGAGGGTTGACATGCAGCGCAGCTGAGCTGAGCTGGCAGAGTCCTGCGCCCTCCGACGAGGACTCTCCACTGCTGTCCCTGTCTCCGGAATCTGCTGAGGCTCACTTGTGAGCTGTGAAATACCAGGTGACAACACTACTCTATGTCCCGAAGGTCCCCCCAAGGTGTGAGTGTCTGCGCTGGTGCTGGGTGCGCTTACTTCTGCTGACGCTGCGCCCTCAGAGGTTGGAGCTTCCTCTGAGGAGTCTGGCTGCACAGCCTCTTCCTCCTCCACAGTGAGGACGGGGGCTCTGGATGGTACAGTGGGGGAGTAAAGGAAGGAGTTAGAGATGTAATGCCAAGGTTCTTCTGGTGACTCCCAGCGAGTTGGCATCTGCTGACACCTGCATCCATGTAGCATTGGTCTCAGTGGGAGGCCTCTTCCTCCCTGACCTAGGGAAGAGGACCTCCCTGTGGGCCCTAGCCCCATCCAATAATGCCTGCAGTGAAGCCTTGTCGAATTTGGAGGCAGCTCGGGGTCTGGCACTGGCCACAGCTGCTGCAGGCTCCTCTGCCATCCTGTATGGTTCGTTTGGAAGCCTTCAGAGAATGCAGTGCTTGCTATGGACCTTGAAAGTACCACAAATGATGACATCATACTGTGGGGCTTTCTGACTAGAAATGGACAATTAGCAAGGCTGCCCACATGCTGGGAATTAATTGGCCACTTGAGGGAAAATTGCGTGGAGCTGGCTGACACATTTTTTTGTGTGTCAGAACCCCACATTCGGGGAAACCCGACCATTTCCCACACAAGCCACAAAATCGGTCCCAAAGAGTCTGTAAAGGGGTATAGATAGACTGAGTGAGTGGGCAGTAAGGTGGCAGGTGGAGTATAATGTAGGGAAATGTGAGGTTATTCACTTTGGTAGGAAGAATAGAAAAACAGAATAATTTGTTCAGATAGATTTGGGTGTCCTCATGCAAGAAACACAGAAAGCTAGCATGCAGGTACAGCAAGCAATAAGGAAGGCAAATGGCATGTTGGCCTTTATTGCAAGGGGGTTGGAGTATAAGAGTAAGGAAGTCTTGCTACAATTGTACAGGGCCTTGGTGAGACCACACCTGGAGTACTGGGCACAGTTCTGGTCTCCTTATCTAAGGAAGGATATACTTGCCTTGGAGGCGGTGCAACGAAGGTTCACTAGATTGATTCCTGGGATGAGAGGGCTGTCCTATGAGGAGAGATTGTGTAGAATGGGCCGATACTCTCTGGCGTTTAGAAGAATGAGAGGTGATCTCATTGAAACATACAAGATTCTTACAGGGGTTGACAGGGTAGATGCTGAGAGGTTGTTTCCCCTGGCTGGGGTGTCTAGGCATAGTCTCAGGATAAGGGGTCAGCCATTTAAGACCGAGATGAGGTGGAATTTCTTCACTCAGAGGGCTGTGGATGCTCGGTCGTTGAGTATATTCAAGGCTGAGATCGATAGATTTTTGGACTCATGGGGAACCAAGGGATATGGGGATCGGGCAGGAAAGTGGAGTTGAGGTCGGAGATCAGCCATGATCTTATTGAATGGCGGAGCAGGCTCGAGGGGCCGAATGGCCTACTCCTGCTCCTATTTCTTATGTTCTTATGTTCTTAGAGCAGAGAAGGTTAAGGGAAGATTTAATAAAAGCATTCAAAATGATGAAGGGTTTCAATAGAGTAGATAGCGAGAAGCTGGTGCCACTGGTGGGAGGGTCAGTAACATCATTACAACTCGCTGCATACATTTTTTCCCTGATGTTGCCTCTGGTTCTTTTGCCAATTACTTTAAATCTGTTTTTTTTTTATTTGCTTGGTCCCAGACATTCTTTTCAAAGTGTTTCTTAGCCTGGTTTGTTCATACCAGTGAGTCCTGTGTGAAGACCTTCAGAGAGAGAGAGATCGTCAGGCCAGAGAAGTTCCGTGGATGATGTTTATTAGTTTCTACGTAGTTGATGAGATGGTTATGCTTAACAACTAGTGTAAAATCTATAGCATGTTATTGCTAGGAACATAGGAAGGATCATAGGAAAAGGAGGAGGCCATTCAGTCCCTCAAGCTTGGTCCGCTATTCAATTAGATCATGGCTGTTACCTTATTCATTTATTGTTTAATAAATCTGTTAGTTCATAGCTTAACTGCCACCCTTCAAAGTCAAGGAAACAAAAGAACTTGGATTTCTACAGCGTCTTTCCTGACCTCAGGATGTCCCAAAGCGCTTTACAGCCACTGAAGTACTTTTTGAAGTGTAGTCACTGTTGTAATGTAGGAAACGCAGCAGCCAAAATTGCGCACAGCAAGCTCCCACACACAGCAAATGCGACAATGACCAGATAATCAGTTTTATCGATGGTTGCAGCATAAATATTGGCCAGGACACCGGGGATAACTCCCCCTGCTCTTCTTCAGAATTGTGCCACGGGATCTTTTACTTCCACCTGAGAGGGCAGACGGGGCCTCGGTTTAACGTTTCATCTGAAAGACGGCACCTTCGACAGTGCGGCACTCCCTCAGCACTGCACTGGGAGCGTCGGCCCGGATTATGTGCTCAAATCTCTGATGTGGGGCTTGAACCCACGACTTTCTGACTCAGGCGAGAGGGCCACCCACTGAGCCACGGAGGACATATGATAACACCAGTAAACAGCAACAACAGCTTGCAAAAGGAAGACATGTTGGAAGCACTGGTATGGTCTTCCTTTTTCCTCAACCGAGGATTCCCCTCTACTGTGGTTGACATGGCCCTTGACCGTGTCCGTTCTGTTTCCCACACTTCTGCTCTCGCCCCTTCCCCTCCCTCCCAGAACCACGATAGGGTTCCCCTTGTCCTCACCTTTCACCCCACCAGCCTCCACATTCAATGTATCATCCTCCGCCATTTCCGCCACCTCCAACGTGATCCCACCGCCAAACACATCTTCCCCTCACCTCCACTTTCAGCATTCCGCAGGGACCACTCCCTCCACGACGCCCTGGTCCACTCCTCAATCACCCCTAACAGCCCTTCTCCTTCGCCTGGCACCTTCCCGTGCAAACGCAGGAGATGCAACACATGCCCTTTTACCTCCTCCCTTCCCATTGTCCAGGGCCCCAAACACCCCTTCCAGATGAAACAGCGATTTACTTGTACTTCTTGCAATTTAATATACTGTATTCACTGCTCACGATGCGGTCTCCTCTACATTGGGGAGACCATACGCAGATTGGGTGACCGCTTTGCGGAACACCTCCGTTCAGTCCGTAAGGGTGACCCTGAGCTTCCGGTCGCCTGTCACTTTAATTCTCTGCGTCACTCCCACTCTGACCTCTCTGTCCTCGGCCTATTGCATTGTTCCAATGAAGCTCAACGCAAGCTCGAGGAACAGCACCTCATCTTTCGATTAGGCACTTTGCAGCCTGCCGGACTCAACACAGAGTTCAACAATTTCAGATAATTATCCCTGCTCCCATTTTTCATGCTGTATGATTTTTGCCACTCCCATTTACAACATTTTATCTTTCCTGCAGTATGTTCTTTTGATTCCTTCCTCCCCTCCTAACCCCCACCCCCCCTGTCTCTGCACCTGCTTAGTATCTGTTACATCTCCAGCTTTTTCCAGTTCTGATGAAGGGTCCCAGACCTGAAACGTTAACTCTGTTTCTCTCTCCACGGATGCTGCCTGGCCTGCAGAGCATTTCCAGCATTTTCTGTTGTTATTTCAGATTTCCAGCATCCGCCGTATTTTGCTATTCTAAATAAAGTGAAGCCTGGCCTCTGTTTGATCCCTGAGCAGGCTATACACACCTAGATATCTTTGCAAGTGGAAACTCTGTGGAATAGAGGGAGGGAGAGGCTCGACAATGAGAATGTCCCAAGATGCTGTATTCCCGCAAAAAAAAATCTAGAGGGAAAAAAATGAGTTTACAACAAAAGGTAGCTCATTATGTAGACAGATTTGTTAAACAGTAAATAAATAAGGTAATTGTAGCAATAACGTGCTATAGATTTTACACTGTTTTTTAACGACTCAGATGTCAAGCCTGCTTGTTCAAAAAGTTTTCACTGTCTGTTCATTCCAAATGTAGGAGTCTCTGCACTCCTGACAAAGAATCTATAACTGACTGGAAGTTAACAAACTGAATTTATTGTCTAAGAACTTTACAAAACAAGAAACTACAGGAGAAGCTCAAAACAGGTGTTTTCTCTTTCAATCCACACGAGGACTGGCTGGCCCCGCCCTCTACCTCTGACGTCATGATGTCATCATGCTTCTCGCCGAAGGGGACGTCACGTGACCCACGTGATGACGTCACCGCGTCAGAACGCGATGTTGTCGATCTAGCTCTGTTTAACCAGAGCCAACTTGAAAGGTAATAACATTGGTTACAGACAATTAATGCTAGAGGTAATAACATTGGTTACAGACAATTATGTAAGTCACTGTAAGAGTCTCTTAGTGGTTTTGCCACACAAGTTTATATCAGCGGCAAAATGAGTGTCCGTCGGCACAGAAAGTGTCAGCACACCCGATGATATGATGCCGCCATCAATCTGTTGTTTAAAGGTGAGGCAATGCGTTGAGGGAGGAACATTAGCCCTTTCGCGCACAATAGACAGCGCGTTTTGTGAGAGTTTATCCTCATGAGCGAAATCCTCTGGGGTAATAGCCTTTCACAGTGGCTCTTTCAAAAGCAAGGCCTTTTGGGTAATGACCTTTTTCACAATCTTCCCTTTCATCAGCATGCACCCCTTCGGGTCAGCGGAGATTACGAGTCTTTAAAGATTCATTGTAGTCAGGAATTTCTGACAGGCAAGCCACAAATTGCTGCACAGAGGCACACACCAAAGAGTTCGGTCGGTGTCAAGTGTGACACCTGAAAGGCAAATTTTTACATTAAAGATATTTTTGGGCAGCTTTAAAAGAAGTGATCTCCATATCAAAGCTTTTCAAACAGTCAAAAACCATCAAAAGGTACAACAGTCCTTGTACCAGTCACAACTTTCAAACTGCACCCGTTCATCCATCACCCCCTGTGCTCACTGCCCCGTGTCCTAACTCACACCCAGTCCCGTTCACTCATCACCCCCTGTGCTCACTGCCCCGTGTCCTAACTCACACCCAGTCCCGTTCACCCATCACCCCCTGTGCTCACTGCCCCGAGTCCTAACTCACACCCAGTCCCGTTCACTCATCACCCCCTGTGCTCACTGCCCCGTGTCCTAACTCACACCCAGTCCCGTTCACCCATCACCCCCTGTGCTCGCTGCCCGTGTCCTAACTCACACCCAGTCCCGTTCACCCATCACCCCCTGTGCTCACTGCCCCGAGTCCTAACTCACACCCAGTCCCGTTCACTCATCACCCCCTGTGCTCACTGCCCCGTGTCCTAACTCACACCCAGTCCCGTTCACCCATCACCCCCTGTGCTCACTGCCCCGAGTCCTAACTCACACCCAGTCCCGTTCACTCATCACCCCCTGTGCTCACTGCCCCGTGTCCTAACTCACACCCAGTCCCGTTCACCCATCACCCCCTGTGCTCACTGCCCCGAGTCCTAACTCACACCCAGTCCCGTTCACCCATCACCCCCTGTGCTCACTGCCCCGAGTCCTAACTCACACCCAGTCCCGTTCACTCATCACCCCCTGTGCTCACTGCCCCGTGTCCTAACTCACACCCAGTCCCGTTCACCCATCACCCCCTGTGCTCACTGCCCCGAGTCCTAACTCACACCCAGTCCCGTTCACTCATCACCCCCTGTGCTCACTGCCCCGTGTCCTAACTCGCACCAAGTCCCGTTCACCCATCACCCCCCTGTGCTCACTGCCCCGAGTCCTAACTCACACCCAGTCCCGTTCACTCATCACCCCCTGTGCTCACTGCCCCGTGTCCTAACTCACACCCAGTCCCGTACACCCATCACGCCCTGTGCTCGCTGCCCGTGTCCTAACTCACACCTAGTCCCATTCACCCATCACCCCCTGCACTCACTGCCCCGTGTCCTAACTCACACCCAGTCCCGTTCACCCATCACCCCCCGAGCTCACTGCCCCGAGTCCTAACTCGCACCCAGTCCCGTTCACCCATCACCCCCTGTGCTCACTGTCCCGTGTCCTAACTCACACCCAGTCCCGTTCACCCATCACCCCCTCTGCTCACTGCCCCGTGTCCTAACTCACACCCAGTCCTGTTCACCCATCACCCCCTGTGCTCACTGCCCCGTGTCCTAACTCACACCCAGTCCCGTTCACCCATCACCCCCTGTGCTCACTGCCCCGTGTCCTAACTCACACCCAGTCCTGTTCACCCATCACCCCCGTGCTCGCTGCCCCGTATCCTAACTCGCACCCAGTCCCGTTCACCCATCACCCCCGTGCTCGCTGCCCCATATCCTAACTCGCACCCAGTCCCGTTCACCCGTCACCCCCTGTGCTCACTACCCCGTGTCCTAACTCGCACCCAGTCCCGTTCACCCATCACCCCGAGCTCACTGCCCCGTGTCCTAACTGTGGTGTATGTGCCTTTAAGAGCCCCAGGTGTACTGTAATGCCGGTAATTGCCACTCGGGCTATATAAGCCTGTATATTGTGTATATCCGTTAGAACCCCCCCCCAGACTTTGCTTAGTAAATATCTATGAACCAACTCCTGTCTTCAGTGTCTTTATCAACAGACGGACACTACAGTGGCGACGAAGTGGAAACGGACTTACCTGCAATTCGGCAGCACCTCAAGGACATCGATTCCTCGGGCGTCCAGAAGACTCAAGGAAGTGCGAGAAGCTGTGGTTTCACCAGCTGACCAAGCTGGTGGCAGGTACTGCGCTAATCCTTCCTGGGCGTCAGGCTGGGGCTCCAGCGGCTGGCTCTACAGCTGAGACAGGCAGCGAAATCGGAGGCAAGCAATAACGGACTGGGAGGGAGCACTCGGGAGACGGCCGGCGCGGCAAGCAGGTCAGCGTTCAGACCTCCGGCGGGAACGAGTCTCCAACAGTAAATTTAAAAAAAAAAGAGAACGGAAACCGCAGTAAACAGCGTTGTTATCGGCAGCAGCGGCGGGAAAGCACGGGAAGTGCCATATCTTTGCTACAGAAAAGAAAATAAAGTGCGGGAAGCGCCATATCTTTTCTGAAATGCCTAAATCTGGTAATATTGATGCTTTTGATAGCGAAATAGAGGATTGGACCACATACGTGGAAAGAGTAGAGGTATATTGCACTGCAAATGGAATAGAAGATGAAAAAAAAGCTTCAGTACTTCTGAACTTAATGGGCGCAAAGACATACGGGCTGTTACGAAATTTAATCACTCCAGCCAAACCAAAGGACAAGAATTTTAAAGAAATTGTTGATACCCTGCAGGAGCACTTAAACCCCACACCGCTGCTGATAGCGGAACGATTCAAGTTCTTCAAGAGAAATCAACACAAGAATGAAACTAACGCTGATTACCTAACCGAATTAAGAAAGCTATCAAAGTACTGCCAATTCGGGGCAGGACTATCAGATTATCTTCGAGACAAATTCGTTTGCGGTCTCTTAAGTGAAGGAACACAAAAAAGACTGCTTTCTGAAAAAGATTTGACATTGGACAAAGCTTTCAGTATGGCTGTATCATACGAAGCAGCAGCAAAAGGAGCTGCAGATATACAACAAAAGACACAGGACTTCGGCACCCATGAAATGACATAGGGTTTCGAAAGATGTTATCGCTGCGGCAGATCCACCCATAACCAGAGGGACTGCTGGTTCAAGGACAAAGCATGCAGGCAATGCGGGAAGATTGGACACATTGCACGGGTATGCCGATCTGGACAAAATAAATCCACTGACAGAAAAAAAAATCAATAAAGAAAAGTACAGGAAGGTACAAATGATGACGGACAGTAGCTCCGAAGACCAGAAGAGCGATAGCGACTTCGAAAACAAGAGACTAAGCTGTCTCAAATTACATAATGTACTTGCCAAAGATGATTACCAAACCATTTGGGTTACCCTCACAATAGCAGGGTCCCCAGTTAAAATGGAGCTAGATACAGGATCAGCTCTAACCGTAATAAATCGACGGGATTACGAGAGGCTATTTTCGCATATACCTCTAAAAGACACATCCATTATTTTAAAAACATATACGGGGCAGAAAGTATACCCCAAAGGAAAAATAAGGGTGCCTGTTGTATACAACGGCAAAGAAATACAAAAGTTGTATTTATACATTCTACAAGATGGTGGTCCACCATTGTTGGGACGTGAATGGACCAGGAAGATACGTTTAGACTGGCACTCCATTCAGGCACTGACGGTGACCAGTAAGGAAAAAAACAATGATGACATCATACCTGAACGATTAAAAGACATCTTGGCCAATGCCAAAGAAGTGTTTCAAGAGAAACTAGGAACCTTGAAAGGCATCACCGCCTCAATAAAAGTGGAAGATGCAGCAATTCCCAAATTTTTTAAGGCAAGACCGGTGCCATACGCAATACGTCCAGCAGTCGAGGCAGAGCTGGAGAATTTGGAAAAAGCAGGCGTATTATCCAAAATAGATTGGAGCGAATGGGCAACACCCATCGTTCCAGTCATGAAAAAAGCATTGAATAAAGATAAATCTGAAGAACAGAGAAAAATTCGCATCTGTGGTGACTTCAAGGTGACTGTAAACCCGGTCCTTCACACAGTACAGTATCCTCTTCCGAGGATAGAAGATATTTTCGCCTCACTATCCGGAGGGAAACGTTTCACCAAAATTGACTTGGCACAGGCATATCTACAGATGGAGGTTGAGGAGGCCTCTAAAAAGTATCTCACGATAAACACACACAAAGGCCTGTACCAGGACAATCGACTGGTTTTTGGAGTAGCATCAGCTCCAGCTATCTGGCAAAGAGCTATGGAGCAAGTCCTGCAAGGGATTCCGGGGACTCAATGCTACCTAGACGACATATAACATATAACAGGAGAAAACGATAACGAGCACCTTGCCAATTTGGAGCAGGTGCTCACTAGGCTGAAAGAACGGGGCCTACGAGCGAATCGCCCCAAGTGCGAATTTTTCCAAAATCAGATATCATATTGTGGCCACATAATTAATAATGAAGGGTTGCATAAGTCACCTGAAAAAATTGAAGCGGTTATAAAAGCCCCAGCACCTGAAAATGTTTCACAATTAAGGTCGTTCCTGGGATTAATAAACTACTATCATAAATTTTTACCGAACTTATCAACTCTTCTACACCCTCTTAATGAACTTCTACAAACAGGAGTGATTTGGAAATGGAACGAAGACTGTAAACGTGCCTTCCATAAATGCAAAGACTTAATCACATCCGAAGAAGTTTTGGCTCATTACAACCCATCACTGCCAATCAGACTGGCGTGCAATGCATCCCCTTACGGCATAGGAGCAGTATTATCCCATAAATTCCCTGATGGCTCAGAACGGTCGATAGCTTTTGCGTCACGCTCATTAAACTCAGCTGAGCGTAACTATGCCCAAATCGACAGGGAAGCACTCAGCCTGGTATGGGGAGTGAAGAAATTCAACCATTACCTACACGGACAAAAATTTACCTTGTTGACTGACCATCAACCCCTCATCTCCATATTCAACCCTAAAAAAGGTGTTCCCATTATGACAGCGCAAAGGCTACAGAGGTGGTCCCTTTTTCTAGGGGCACACCAATACAACATAGAATACAAAGGGTCAAAACAGCATGGGAATGCTGACGGTTTATCGTGCCTACCGTTGCCAACGGTAGAAGAGGCACCTACAGTAGACCCAGTAGAGATGTTCCACTCTAACATAGTGGAATGTCTACCAGTGACAAATTCTGCCATTGAAAGGGAGACGAGAAATGACCCGACTCTCTCACGGGTCTACGATTTAACAGTGAAGGGATGGCCAGCACATGGCGAACCACTGTTGCCAGCATTCTCGCAAAGAAGAGAACAGCTGTCAGTGTGCCGAGGAACCTTGATGTGTGGATCCAGAGTGGTGATTCCACCCAAACTCCAGGATAAAGTGCTAAAGGAGCTTCACGAGGGGCATCTGGGTGGAGTGAAAATGAAGAACCTAGCTAGGGCGTTTGTATGGTGGCCAGGTATCAATGGAGACATCGAAGAAATGACCAAGAGCTGCCTAGGATGCCAGAAGGTCCAAAACGCTCCACCACAAGCCCCTCTACATCCATGGGAGTGGCCCTCATCTCCATGGCAAAGGGTGCACATTGATTTTGCTGGTCCCTTCATGGACTCGATGTTTTTAATTGCGGTGGATGCACATTCAAAGTGGCCAGATGTAATAAAAATGTCCTCAACCACCACAGAAAAAACTATTACAGTCTTACGAACCACATTCGCCAGGAATGGGCTGCCTGAACAGATTTGCTCTGACAATGGACCACAGTTTGTGTCTGAAGAGTTCCGAAGGTTCTTAAAGAACAATGGTGTTAAGCATTACACATCTGCCCCATATCATCCAGCCACTAATGGATTGGCTGAAAGGTTTGTCCAGACCTTCAAGAAGGCCATAAAGGCCATGGGTAATGAAGACATAAAACTTCAGCACAAGGTGGATAACTTCTTATTCGCATACAGGAATGCAACACATATGGTTACCAACCAAACTCCCGCCATGATCTTCTTCAATAGAAACCTAAGATGCCGGCTGGATTTGGTCAAGCCCAACATCAGAAGGGACGTGGAGAACCGGCAGTTTCAAGGCATGAATGAAAGGCCAACTAGGGCCTTCCAGATAGGTCAACAGGTTTTGGCCCGGGACTACCGTACCGAGAAATGGCAGCCTGGAACTCTCTGCACACGACTAGGACCACTGATGTATACCGTGGACATCGGAGAAAACATAATAAGGCGCCATGCTGACCAAATCATAAAGTCATCCGAAAAGGAACAACCTACACCACCACTCTATACATCTAACGATGAAGTAGAGATACCCATATCTACCTCCGATCCGGTGATACTGGAACCCGATGAACCCGACACTGGCATTCAAGCCGAATCAGCCTTGCCAGAAGAACCTACTACACCACCAGAAACTACTACACCCCCAAGGCGTTATCCGAACCGAGTCAGGAAGCCTCCTGAGAGACTAACTTATAATTAATTAACTACAGCAATTAATATTATTTTGCTTATAACATGTAATTAATAATTACTTAAAATATGATGTACTGGTTAGCTAAAAGGGGAGGAATTGTGGTGTATGTGCCTTTAAGAGCCCCAGGTGTGCTGTAATGCCGGTAATTGCCACTCGGGCTATATAAGCCTGTATATTGTGTATATCCGTTAGACCACCCCCCCCCACAGACTTTGCTTAGTAAATACCTATGAACCAACTCCTGTCTTCAGTGTCTTTATCAACACACGGACACTACACTAACTCACACCCAGTCCCGTTCACCCATCACCCCCTCTGCTCACTGCCCCGTGTCCTAACTCACACCCAGTCCCGTTCACCCATCACCCCGAGCTCACTGCCCCGTGTCCTAACTCACACCCAGTCCCGTTCACCCATCACCCACTGTGTTCACTGCCCCGTGTCCTAACTCACACCCAGTCCCGTTCACCCATCACCCCCTGTGCTCACTGCCCCGTGTCTTAACTCACAACCAGTCCCGTTCACCCATCACCCCCGTGCTCGCTGCCCCGTGTCTAACTCGCACCCAGTCCCGTTCACCCATCACCCCACGAGCTCACTGCTCCGTGTCCTAACTCACACTGAGACCCGTTCACCCATCAACCCCCGAGCTCACTGCCCCGTGTCTAACTCGCACCCAGTCCCGTTCACCCATCAACCCCCGAGCTCACTGCCCCGTGTCCTAACTCACACTGAGTCCCGTTCACCCATCGCCCCCTGTGCTCACTGCCCCGTGTCCTAACTCACACCCAGTCCCGTTCACCCATCACCCCCTCTGCTCGCTGCCCCGTGCCCTAACTCACACCCAGTCCCGTTCACCCATCACCCCCTGTGCTCACTGCCCCGTGTCCTATCTCACACCCAGTCCCGTTCACCCATCACCCCCTGTGTTCACTGCCCCGTGTCCTAACTCACACCCAGTCCCGTTCACCCATCACCCCCTGTGCTCACTGCCCCGTGTCTTAACTCGCACCCAGTCCTGTTCACCCATCACCCCCTGTGCTCACTGCTCCGTGTCTAACTCACACCCAGTCCCGTTCACCCATCACCCCCTGTGCTCACTGACCCGTGTCCTAACTCGCACCGAGTCCCGTTCACCCATCACCCCCTGTGCTCACTGCCCCGTGTCCTAACTCACACCCAGTCCCGTTCACCCATCACCCCCTGTGCTCACTGCCCCATGTCCTAACTCACACCAAGTTCCGTTCACCCATCACCCCCTGTGCTCACTGCCCCGTGTCCTAACTCACACCCACTCCCGTTCACGCATCACCCCCTGTGCTCACTGCCCCGTGTCTTAACTCACAACCAGTCCCGTTCACCCATCACCCCCTGTGCTCGCTGCCCCGTGTCCTAACTCGCACCCAGTCCCGTTCACCCATCACCCCCCGAGCTCACTGCCCCGTGTCCTAACTCACACTGAGACCCGTTCACCCATCAACCCCCGAGCTCACTGCCCCATGTCCTAACTCGCACCCAGTCCCGTTCACCCATCACCCCCTGTGCTCGCTGACCGTGTCCTAACTCGCACCAAGTCCCGTTCACCCATCACCCCCTGTGCTCACTGCCCCGTGTCTTAACTCACAACCAGTCCCGTTCACCCATCACCCCCTGTGCTCACGGCCCCGTGTCCTAACTCACACCCAGTCCCGTTTACCCATCACCCCCTGTGCTCACTGCCCTGTGTCCTAACTCGCACCCAGTCCCGTTCACCCATCACCCCCTGTGCTCACTGCCCCGTGTCCTAACTCGCACCCAGTCCCGTTCACCCATCACCCCCTGTGCTCGCTGACCGTGTCCTAACTCGCACCAAGTCCCGTTCACCCATCACCCCCTGTGCTCGCTGACCTACATTGGCTCCCGGTCCGGCAATGCCTCGATTTTAAAATTCTCATCCTTGTTTTCAAATCTCCCCATGGCCTCGCCCCTCCCTATCTCTGTAATCTCCTCCAACCCCACAACCCTCCGAGATCTCTGCGCTCCTCCAATTCTGGCCTCTTACCCATCCCCGATTTCCATCTCTCCACCATTGGCGGCCGTGCCTTCAGCTGCCTGGGCCCCAAGCTCTGGAATTCCCTCCCTAAACCTCTTTGCTTCTCTCGTCTCTCTCCTCCTTTAAGGTGCTCCTTAAAACCTACCTCTTTGACCAAGCTTTTGGTCACCTGTCCTAATATCTCCTTATATGGCTCAGTGTCAAAGTTGTTTGATAATCGCTCCTGTGAAGCGCCTTGGGACGTTTTACACTGCATTGCGTCTAACATTGTACAGACAGCAAAAGAAAAAAAAGAAAGTCTTGCATTTCTGCAGCACCTTTCACGACCTCAGGACGTCCCAAAGCGCTTCACAGCCAATGAAGCACCTTGTAGTCACTGTTGTAATGTAGGAAACACGGCGATCAATTTGCACACAGCAAACTCCCATAAACAACAATGTGATAATGGCCAGATAATCTGCTTTAAGTGATGTTGGTTGAGGGATAAATATTAGCCTAGGACACCGGGGAGAACTCCCCTGCTCTTCTTCGAAATAGTGCCTTGGGATCTTTTACGTCCACCTGAGAGAGCAGACGGGGCCTCGGTTTAACATCTCATCCAAAAGACGGCACCTCTGACAGTGCAGCACTCCCTCAGCACTGCACTGGGAGTATCAGCCTAGATTGTTGAGTTCAAGTCTCCGGAGTGGGACTATGAACCGGGAACCTCCTGACTTGGAGGCGAGAGAGTGCTACCCACTGAGCCACACCTGACACTCCGTCACCACTGCACTATATCTCACACCGTGTAAGTAGCAAATGATTGGCTAACACACGTCAGTGTGAGAACTCTCTCTCTCTGTCTGTAGGACATTTACTTCCCCTGGGACCTCACAGTGATTGATCAGAAAAGAACTAGCAAACTGAAACAGAAAGGGAAACAATTACGTGGTTTTATTCCTGAACTCATCACCTAACATCGATGGGTTGTTTGATGATTCTCAGACGCAAAGGCAGCAAATGCCAGGATTTAATTGGCAGCTGTCAGAGTTAAGAACAGACTTCCATTGGCGTTCCCCTCGAGTGAGGTCCAATCAGAGACGCCTGCAGTTCTTCACAAAGCCACTACACATTAAATGGAATGGAAATGTCATAAACTGGACTTAATTGGACTCTCGAACGAGAGTGACCTTTACAGATGACAGAAATGCTGGGAGAATTACATTGTGAGATATTGCTTAATCTCACCAGTCACTCTGTAAGCAGGAAAGAAAATGGAAAAGCTTTTAATTGATACATCGACTTCACAGGATCGGCAGAAAAAACTGTCTTTGAAATTCCGAGGTTAAGAATTAGATTGGGTAAACCGATAGGTCAGATCCCCTCTGTCCCTCTCCCCCACCCTCCATCCCTATCCCCCCTTCGTCTCCCTCTCCACCACCTCTCCCTACCCTCTCCCCACACTGCCTCCCCCTCTCTCCCCTACCTTCCCTCTCCCCACCCTCTCCCCCACCCCCTCTCCCCTACCCCCCCTTTGCCCAAACCCTCTCCTCGCACCTCTCTCTACTTCTCCCACTCTCTCCCCACCCTCTCCCTCTCTCCCACTCTCTCCCCACCCTCTCCCTCTCCCTCTCTCCCACTCTCTCCCCACCCTCTCCCTCTCTCCCACTCTCTCCCCACCCTCTCCCTCTCCCTCTCTCCCACTCTTTCCCCACCCTCTCCCTCTTTCCCACTCTCTCCCCACCCTCTCCCTCTCTCCCACTCTCTCCCCACCCTCTCCCTCTCCTTCTCTCCCACTCTCTCCCCACCCTTTCCCTCTCCCACTCTCCCCACCCTCTCCCTCTCCCTCTCTCCCACTCTCTCCCCACCCTCTCCCTCTTTCCCACTCTATCCCCACCCTCTCCCTCTCCCTCTTTCCCACTCTCTCCCCATCCTCTCCCTCTCCTTCTCTCTCCCTCTCTCCCCACCCTCCCCCTCTCTCCCCCTCCATGCTCCCCCCCAGTGTTATGTATTGTGTGTTCTCCTCCCACCTGTGGTGGCGCTGTCACAGCAGATACATGGTTGGGTGTTCTCTTGGTTAAGTTTAGCTCTCTTTGTTCGGAACTCTCCAGAACTTCCCTTTCCCTTCGAATAAAGCACTTCATGTTTGAATCTCTGAGTTCTGAGTTCTAATTGTGTCTAGGTAAAAAGGTACTGACACAACAAAGTGGCGACGAGGAGCGGATGAATCTGCGTACATTACGGGTGCAGTGAGTAAACAGAAATTTAAATTTGAAACGTGAGATGGCTACTATATTAGGAAACATTGGTGATTTTGATGAAAATGTGGAGCAATGGAGCACTTATATGGAACGTTTTGACTATTTTGTCTTGGCGAATGCGGTGGCAAACGAAAAGGTCGTGCCTACCTTTTTGAGTGTAATGGGGCCGAAGACATTCAATTTACTTCGCAGCCTTGTGCAGCCAGATAAGCCAGGAACTAAAACATATAAGCAACTAGTGGAAATTCTTGGAGCACATTTTTCACCAAAACCTCTGGTTATTGCTGAGAGATTTAGATTTCACAATCGGAATCAAGAGGAGGGGGCATCAGTGACGATGTTTATTGCTGCTTTAAAAAGGTTGTCGGAACACTGCCAGTTCAAGGAGGTGCTGAATGACACCATTAGAGACAGACTTGTGTGTGGTCTGCAAAGTGCAGCCACACAGAAGCGCCTTCTTGCTGAGGACAACCTTACTCTTGAAAAGGCCATTGGAACATTGAAGTTAGTGTCTCCATGGAGCTGGCGGAAAAGGAGGCTCACCAGTTGAGTTCAACAGGGAGAGTTCAAAAGGTGTCGTCTGAGCCTAAAGGTGCGCGGAACGGCACATGTTACCGTTGTGGGAAAACGGGCCATCACACTAATGACTGCTGGTGTACGGAGCTGGAATGCCGAAATTATGGCAAAAAGGGTCACATTGAACGTGCCTGTAGAGGTAAAAAACGAACAGACAGAGCTGGGAAGCATGGAAGCAAAATGTCTGTATTTGGACAAGAGAGGAAAAAGAGTGTTCATTCAGTGCAGTATGATGGAACAAGCAAAACAGAGGGGAGCGACACCTCTGAGGAGGAAGAGGTGCACATACTGATGGTTGCAGGTGGTTCAAATGGCTACTGGGTGTCACCACTGGTGGAGGGACAATCAGTGCGGATGGAGGTGGACACAGGCGCGGCTGTGTCCCTTGTTTCAGATACTGTCTACAATAAAATGCTAAAGCATCTTACCCTTCAGCCAACAAACATTGTGCTAAAGATGTATACCGGTGAACCTGTGGCCATGAGAGGCGCCATTGAGGTGACAGTTAAATTGAATGGACAGACTGCAAAACTGCCACTATATGTGGTAAAGGGAAATTACCCATCGCTACTGGGACGTGCGTGGCTAGAGAAAATCACACTGGACTGGCCTGCAGTCCGCATGATGTCAAAAGGGGAGTCAGGTCTGACTGCAGTGTTAAACAAACATGCAGAACTCTTCAATGGGGAACTTGGGAGCATGAAAAAGATCAGCGTGAGACTGGACATTAAACCTGACAGCAAGCCGAAGTTTCACAAAGCCCAACCTATACCCTATGCAATTAGGCCAAAAGTTGAGGCTAACTTGGAGGCCTTAGTCGAGAATGGAGTCCTGGAGCCTGTGAGCGTGAGCAAATGGGCCACACCCATTGTTCCTGTCCTGAAAAAGGATGGATCTGTACGAATCTGCGGGGATTTTAAAGTGGCTATTAACCCGGTGCTGTCTGTGGAACAGTACCCTCTTCCCCTCATTCATGATCTTTTTACGGGCCTGGCCGGAGGGCAAAAGTTCAGCAAAATCGATTTATGCCAGGCTTATCTACAAATGCATGTCGATGACAAATCAAAGGAGCTGCTGACAATTGTGACACACAAGGGGCTATACAAGTACTGCCGCCTTCCGTTTGGAATTACGTCGGCCCCTGCTCTATTCCAAAGAGCAATGGATCAGATTTTGAGGGGACTGCCAGGAGTCCAGTGCTACCTGGACGACATCCTTGTCACTGGGACAAATGAGGAGGATCATCTTCTGAACTTGGATGCGACACTACAACGACTGAAAGAGTACGGACTCAGAGTTCGTAAAGACAAATGTGAATTCTTTAATTCTTCAGTTGAGTACCTGGGGCATGTGATTGACACTACTGGCCTGCATAAGGCGCCGTCAAAGGTCAAGGCGATCGTGGAGGCCCCAGCACCCCAGAATGTGAGCCAGTTACGTTCATTTCTGGGGCTACTTAACTACTATAGGAAGTTTATTCCAGACTTAGCAACATTGCTGAAGCCGTTACATCAGTTGCTATGTCAAGGCAAAACATGGAAATGGACTGAACTGTGCAACAAAGCTTTTGCCCAAGCAAAGAAAGCATTGCTGAAATCGGAGGTCCTGACACAGTTTGACCCAAAGCTACCTGTGCAGCTAGCATGTGATGCATCACCATATGGTGTGGGAGCAGTCATATCCCACATCATGCCTTCGGGTGAAGAGAAACCTAGCGCCTTCGCATCACGCACCTTGAACAAGGCCGAGAGTAACTATGCGCAGATCGAGCGCAAGGCCTTGGGAATCATTTTTGGAATTCGAAAATTTCATCAGTGCCTGTTTGGGAGAAGGTTCACACTCCTGACGGACCACCGTCCATTGACTTCAATCTTCGGGCCCCACACCGGAATTCTGTCTCTCGCTGCAAGCAGGATGCAAAGTGGGCTTTACTGTTGTCAGGATACACATACGACATCAAATATCGCAAATCAGACTTGCACGGCAACGCAGACGGTCTCTCGAGGCTACCCTTGCCTGTTACTCCCCCAGAGCCTCATCAGATAGACATCTTCTACTTTAGACAAGTGGAGGGAGCACCTGTCACTGCAGTTCAGGTGCAAAGGTACACCCGCAACGATCCAGTCCTGTCTGAGGTAATGGACAATGTCATTTGAGGGAGAGCTATAGGAGATTCTCCTAGTTTGAAACCTTACGTTTCAAAAAGAAATGAGCTCTCCGTCCAGGCAGGTTGTCTTCTTTGGGGACGCCGTGTCATCATTCCGCCACCTCTGAGGGAACCTATACTGCAACAACTTCATACAGGCCACAGTGGGATGGTTCGGATGAAGGAAATGGCAAGAAGCTACTTCTGGTGGCCAGGTCTCGATGGGAATATTGAGGAGAAAGCCAAAACATGCTCCCCATGTCAAAGGGTCCGGAGTGTTCCACAGCTGGCAACCCTACACCCCTGGGATTGGCCTGCAGAAGTGTGGCAGCGAGTACATGTGGACTTCGCCGGTCCTTTCGAAGAGAAGATGTTTATGGTGGTTGTGGACGCTCGTAGCAAGTGGCTGGAGGTCGCTGTGATGAGGTCTACCATGGCAGAGAAAACAATTGAGAAACTTGGTGAGCTGTTCAGCCGTTATGGCTCACCGGAACAACTCGTAAGTGACAACGGTCCACAATTTGTATTACAGGAGTTTGCAACCTTCCTGCATGTGAATGGTGTCCAACACATCAGGTCTGCGCCCTATCATCCCTCTACTAACGGCCAGGCAGAAAGGTTCATGCAAACTTTGAAGCACGCCTTGAAGGCATCGCAAGGTCAGGGCTCAATCCACCAACGTCTGAACAGCTTCCTGTTGTCCTACAGGAATGAGCCGCATGCTACAACCAAAACTTCCCCCGCTTCGCTCATGATGAAGAGGCAGTTGCGGACAAGTTTTGACTTTACTCAAACCTCCAAGGGCAGAGCAGGTTGTCCATCATCAACAACAAGCTCAAGTTGAAAAGAGAGAGAAAAGAGCCAAGGAGAGACGGTTTCATCCGGGAGAGCACGTCCTAGCTCGAAACTACAACTCTGGACCAAAATGGGTTCCTGCTACGGTGATCGCGCAGACGGGCCCTGTGTCTTACACGGTTGAGACTGCTGAGGACGTCGTCTGGAGAAGACACACAGATCAACTGTTGCTAGGAGCAGAGACAGCCACAGAGGCTCCAACGGCTGGTTGGCCTGAACTGTTTCCGGATGATACCGCAAACCAGCATCCTTTGCCACAATGCTCTTCTCCAACACAGGAAGTCAAAGAGACTGTTCCATCTGTGCAAACTCTTGACTTTCGACTGACACGGGCACCTTCTCCATCTAGGCCTGTGTCAATGCCTACTGTTGTGGAAGCCAGCGATGACTGCCGGTATCCTGTCAGAGAGCGACGGCCTCCAAGACGCTTGGATCTGTAGGCTTAGCGACTTACCCACAAGACTGGGGCAGAATAAACCCCAGGGTAAAGTCAGGGTTTGAGGCAGTCTACCTCTACCCTTGGTTAGTTGAGTGCATTGAAAGTAACTTACCTGTTGAGGAATAATGTGGACATTTCATTTAAGAGGGGAGGAATATGTTATGTATTGTGTGTTCTCCTCCCACCTGCGGTGGCGCTGTCACAGCAGATGAATGGTTGGGTTTGTTCTCTTTTGTTCTGTATTTCCTCCAGAACTTTCCTTTTGAATAAAGAAGCAGCATGTTTGCAATCTCGGGGTTCTGAGCACTAATTGTGTTTAGGTATAACGGCACAGGTACAGACACAATAGTAGAGGTCGCGGGTTTGGGAGGTGCTGCCGAAGAAGCCTTGGCGAGTTGCTGCAGTGCATCTTGTAGATGGTACACACTGCAGCCACGGTACACCAGTGGTGGAGGGAGTGAATTTGAATTCAGTTTTTAAAAAAAGTCTGGAAATAAAAAGCTGGTGTCAGTAAACATGACCATGAAACTGTCAGATTGTCGTAAAATCCAAACTGGTTCACTAATGTCCCTTTAGGGAAGGAAACCTGCCGTCCTTACCCGGTCTTAGGCCCATATGTGACTTATAGGAACGTAGAAATAGGAGTAGGCCCTTCAGCCCCTCGAGCCTGTTCCGTCATTCAATTAGATCGTGGTTGGCTCCAGTCCCTCGCCAACATAGTTGACTCTTAACTGTCCTCTGAAGTGGCCAAGCAAGGCATTTAGTTGTAGCACTGTCTTGTCAGTCAACTAGGCTTGGGCAGTAAATGCCGGCCTTGCCAGTGTTTGGCCGCAAGTGAATGAATAAACAGAAACCCAATTTGTGTAACAGAAAGCAAAGAAGCGAAGCCAGAAGATGCCGGACACCCTCATCGGGTCAAGTTAACCTTTCAAGTTTGAGGCCTTTTCATCAGAATTATTGATAAAGTGACCCCACCTCAAACACTGACATATCCGCGTTCTGCACAGGTGTTGCCTGACCCGCTGAGCGTTTCTGGCAGTTTCTGGTTTTGTTCCAGACTTCCTGTAGCTGCAACTTTGGTCTTTCTCATTTTCAATACTTGGCTTCAATATTTTAATCCAATTTAAAAGGGTTATATTATGAGGACAGGTTGCCTAGACCAGGCCCGTATTCCCTCAAACATAGGAGATTAAGGTGTGATCTAATCGAAGTGTTTACGATGATTAAAGCAATTGATAGGGTAGATGAAAACTATTTCCTCTGGTGCAGGGAATCCAGAACAAGAGGGCATCACCTTAAAATCAGAGCCAGGCCGTTCAGGGGTGATGTCAGGAATCACTTCTTCACACAAAGACTAGTGGAAATTGGGAACTCTCTCCCGACAAAAAGCTGTTGAGGCCGGGGGTCAATTGAAATTTTCTAAACTGAAACGGATAGATTTTTGTTGGGTAAGGGTATTAAGAGTTACAGAACCAAGGCGGGTGGATGGAGTTCAGATACAGATCAGCCATGATTTCATTGAATGGCGGAACCGGCCCGTGGAGCTGAATGGCCTCCTCCTGTTCCTATGTCCATACATCCTGTAAACGATAACAGACAAAGTGTCAGGAGACATGGGGTTGAAATTGGTCCTTGTTGCGCCTGTTTTGCCAGGTGGAGAAGGGAGACATAAAGGACCAATTTCTGGGGGCAACGTCTCGCACCCAATCAGTACCAGCAATCTGGGCACCGCCATATTGGTGCAATCAGCTTTGAAGGCATCCTGGGAGTTGAGGGGCCTAAAAGTGCACAGAAAATGCAGGGGGGTACTTGAAAAAGAAATTAAGAGAGCGAAGAGGGGGCATGAAAAAACACTGGCGGGCAAAATAAAGGAAAATCCCAAGGCGTTTTATAAATATATTAAGGGCAAGAGGATAACCAGGGAAAGAGTAGGGCCCATTAGGGACCAAAGTGGCAACCTGTGTGTATAGCCGGAAGATGTAGGTAAGGTTTTAAATGAATATTTTGCATCTGTGTTCACTATGGAGAAGGACGATGTAGACATAGAAATCAGGCAGGGGGATTGTGATATACTTGAACAAATTAGTATTGAGAGGGAGGAGGTACTAGCGGTTTCAGCGGGCTTAAAAGTGGATAAATCCCCAGGCCCTGACGAGATGTGTCCCAGGCTGCTGTGTGAGGCAAGGCAGGAGATTGCAGGGGCTCTGATACAAATTTTCAGAAGCTCTCTGGCCACAGGGGAGGTGCCGGAGGACTGGAGAACAGCTGACGTAGTACCATTATTCAAGAAGGGTAGTAGGGATAAACCAGGGAATTATTGGCCAGTGAGCCTAACATCGGTAGTAGGGAAATTATTGGAAAAAATTCTGAGGGACAGAATTAGTCTCCACTTGGAGAGACAAGGATTAATCAAGGATAGTCAGCATGGCTTTGTCAGGGGGAGATTATGTCTAACCAATTTGATTGAATTTTTCGAGGGGGTGACTAGGTGTGTGGATGAGGGTAGTGCAGTTGATATAGTCTACATGGACTTCAGTAAAGCTTTTGACAAAGTCCCACATGGGAGTCTGGTCAAGAAGGTAAGAGCCCATGGGATCCAGGTCAATTTGGCACATTGGATCCAAAATTGGCTTAGTGGCAGGAGGCAGAGGGTGATGGTCGAAGGATGTTTTTGTGACTGGAAGCCTGTGTCCAGTGGTGTACCGCAGGGATCGGTGCTGGGCCCTTTGATGTTTGTAGTGTACATTAATGATTTAGATATGAATGTAGGAGGTATGATCAGTAAGTTCGCAGATGACACGAAAATTGGTGGAGTGGTAAATAGCGAGGAGGGAAGCCTAAGGCTACAGGACGATATAGATGGGTTGGTTAGATGGGAAGAACAATTTAACCCTGAAAAGTGTGAGGTGATGCATTTTGGGAGGACTAACAAGGCAAGGGAATACACAATGAATGGTAAGACCCTAGGAAGGACAGAGAATCAGAGGGACCTTGGTGTGCATATACATAGATCCCTGAAGGCAGCAGGACAGGTAGATAAGTTGGTTAAAAAGGCATATGGGATACTTGCCTTCATTAGCCGAGGCATAGAATATAAGAGCAAGGAGGTTAAATTGGAGCTGTACAAAATGCTAGTTAGGCCACAGCTGGAATATTGTGTGCAGTTCTGGTCACCACACGATAGGAGGGATGTGATTGCATTGGAGAGGGTGCAGAGGAGATTCACCAGGATGTTACCTGGGCTGGAGTGCTTCAGCTATGAAGAGAGACTGGACGGGCTGGGGTTGTTTTCCTTAGAGCAGAGAAGGCTGAGGGGGGGACCTGATTGAGGTGTGCAAAATTATGAGGGGCATAGATAGGGTAGATAGAAAGGAACTTTTCCCCTTAGTAGAAGGGTCAATAACCAGGGGGCATAATTTCAAGGTAAGGGGCAGGAGGTTTAGAGGGGATTTGAGGAAAAACTTTTTCACCCAGAGGGTGGTTGGAATCTGGAACTCACTGCCTGAAAGGGTGGTAGAGGCAGGAACCCTCACAACATTCAAGAAGCATTTAGATGAGCACTTGAAATGCCATAGCATACAAGGCTACGGATCAAATGCTGGAAAATGGGATTAGAATAGACAGGGCTTGATGGCCGGCACAGACACGATGGGCCGAAGGGCCTCTTTCTGTGCTGTATAACTCTATGGCCTAGAAATTGGCCTGAGGCGCCCAAGCGGCGCAAAATTCGCCTGGGCGCTGGAATTTGCGCCGCGATCGCCGCATTAGCGATCGCCACAAATTCAGTTGAAGTGCCCCTAGAGGGAGACGGGGCGCGGCTCGAGGCGCTCCGCGTCCCTCTTGGGGCGCTGAAAGTGAATTTCGCAGCGCTACGTGCCGCAGCGCCACACGCTGCGGCACGGCACGCTGCGGTACTGCAGGCCTTCCTCCCACTGTTAAGGGGGAGGGGCCTGCAGCAGCGCGAGCCCCGATCGCGAGTGCCGGCAAGAGTCCGGCACCAAGGAGAAGTGCCGGGCTCTTGGGAAACAGCCGGCAATGCCGCAGGGAGGGGACCAGGAGGCCGGGGACGGAGGTGCTGGCAGGCGGCCGCCGAAAAAGCGGCCGCCCCGCACCTCCACCTTACCTTGCGCCTCTGCCGGCACAGTAAGGCCCTGTGAACCGGGCGCGGGTAGCGAACGACGCAACTGCGGCGTTCGTTACCAAATATCGTGAACGGGGCGTGAATGGGGTTCTGCGCACACCGATGACGTCATCGGTGGCGGCGCAGCGCAAATGTCTAACGCCCCTGCTGAATATCGTGGGAGGCACAGCCAGTGGCGCTACAGCCACTGACTGCCTCTTTAGGCGCTAACAGGTGGCGCTACTCACCCAATTTCTCCCCCTATGACTCTAAACAGGCACCGTACATAAGCAAATGAGTGACCTAATGCCTGTTTTAGGTCCCCTTGCCAAAACTAGTTGATGATCAGCGGACCTTAGGGGACTTCAGCGCCGCCACCCCCCCCCCCCCCAACGCCCCCCCCCCCCCCCCCGTGGCCACCAACGAAATGTCGGTAACTTTTCTTTAAATCAATCAGTGAGCGTTGCTGGGGAGTGCTGCCCCGACTCCACAGCACTCGCGATCGTCTCCCCTATTCATTGGTGCTCCACCCCCCACCCACACACCCCCCCCCCCCCCACCCCCGGGAGTTACTTACCTTCAGCCTGCTGCCAGTGAGGCAGGGAGCCCGATCGTCGTGTCTTCAAATGGTGCGAGCTACCTCTGGAGGTGCGACCGCCCCAGGCAGCTTGCCTGAATTATTGAATTATTCATTTATTGATTAATTCTCGGGATGCTGGCAAGGCTGGCAGTTGTCGCTCATCCCTAATTGCCCCTTGAGCAGGTGGTGGTGAGCCGTCTTCTTGAACCGCTGCAGTCCGTGCGGTGAAGGTACTCCCGCAGTGCTGCTAGGTGGGGAGTACCAGGATTTTGATCCTGGTTGGTGGTCTGCATTGCCCGCGCAGCGCCGATTCACACAAGCGTGTGAGACGCATCTATCCGACTTCCCGAGGATTGTCCTTCCGAGATTTAGCGGCAGCGAGTATCGGTTGATTGGTGGGAGAGCGGAGGGATGGGTGAACTCGGCTTTTTGATGCTTCTGATGAATCTGCCAGCCTGCATCATTACTCAGGGGCTGTTACTGTAATGCCACATTAAGATGCAGAGGCTCACCTCAATGCAGCTTCACATCGGGGATGACAATGGAAAGGTGAATCAGGTATCTGCAGGGCAACAGCAGTGCAACGGACCAGGACTTGCTGACTCTGTTAGCCTCACCGAGACTCGGAGACAGCAGCTTCTCTCTGTGTCTGTCCACCCCAGACCCAGAAGTCTTTGCCAGTGTTCTCGTTAGGCTGCGCGGCAACGCTGGAGCTCTCGCACAGGCCGCTCACCGGCTTTACACTGGTAATAGCCGTGCAAGCGCAATCAATTGACCGGGCCACGCAGCCAGTTAAAGGGCCCACGCACCCGAAAAACAATTACAGGGAACATTGGGCTCCGCACCGACCTGATGGTCCAGGTTCCATTTTGCGACGGATAGAATCAATTTCACAGTCTGCTGGTTTGGCCGCAAATTTAAGTTTTTCTGATTTTTTCTCCCATTTCAGACTCTCTCAGTGCCGGTGATTTTTGCGACAAGTGTATTACTGGGATGTCGCTTGGGCCTGAATGGCATCAAACACAAAGGGGGGGGGTCACTTTAATTTAATTCGTCTGGTGGGAAACTGACATGATCGGATTGGCCAGAGTCAGAGGGTCGTGGGTTCGCAGTCCCACTCCAGAGACTTGAGCACAAAAATCTAGGCTGACGCTCCCAATGCAGTGCTGAGGGAGCGCTGCACTGTCGGAGGTGCCGTCTTTTGGATGAGACATTAAACCGAGGCCCCGTCTACCCTCTGAGGTGGATGTATTGGGGAGAAGGCAGGGACAGGGTACTGAATTTGGATGATCAGCCATGATCGCATAGAATGGTGGAGCAGGCTCGAGGGGCTGAATGGCCTACTCCTGCTCCTACCTTTTATGTTACTATGTAAAATCATGGCACTATTTCGAAGAAGAGCAGGGGAGTTCTCCCCAGTGTATTAGCCAATATTTATCCTTGAACCAACATCACTAAAACAGATTATCTGTTCATTATCACATTGCTGTTTGTGGGACCTTGCTGTGCGCAAATTGGCTGCTGCGTTTCCTACATTACAACAGTGACTACACTTCAAAAAGTACTTAATTGGCTGTCAAGCACTTTTGGACATCCTGAGGTCATGAAAGGCGCTGTATGGAATGCAAATTCTTTATTCCTTTATCCCAGAACCTACAGCCAGCATCCCCATGGCAACCCTGGAATGTAAGGTGGATTGGAGGGCAACCTGCTTGGGGGGCCCAGGCCCTTCCCCACCCTGCTGTCATTTGGACGCAGTGGATAGGGGAGAAGCAGCCAGTGCCCAGCCCAGTCGAGGAGAGGGGAGTGAATTCCTGGTGCGGCCTCATGGCTCGCGTTTTCCAAACACTCTCCACCACGATCTTGCCCAATTTCAGGTGGGGATCACGGAGGAAAATCCCTACTGACGTCCCCAGTTGAAGAGCTAGCACCAGCACGATGGGCCGAATGGACTCCTTCTCTACTGCGAGTACTATGATTCTATGATTACATAAGATGTCAAGAGAAAGGTCTTCCACAGGAGCGTACAAAATTGACGGAGCAGGAGAAGACCAGTTGGTCCATCAGCCCACATAATGTTGGCCAAAGCACCATGACTAAACACTTCTTCCCTCCGCCTCACCTCCCTCCACCCCTCTCCCCCCACTCGCGCACACAGCCCATGTAATCTCCTGGGCGGGCCAAAAAAAAAACAGAGGATAAACACAGGGCCAATAAGGGAAAAAAATCCCTCAACTTCTCATTAAAAAAAGTTCAAGCCTCCTCCTTGATATCTTGGTAATCCCTCCCATGTCCCTTCCCAACTTTGCCAGGAAAAGTTGAAACCCAAATAGAGAGGACGTTCGTCCTTGAGGAGCTACAGAGCGGCTCCTGGGAAAGGCCGGGAGCAGCTGCAACAGGTCAGATAGAGATGGAAAACAGAGGCGGAGGTGTTGAAAGTCTGGGGAGTGGTGCTTCAACCGAGCAATGCATGAAAGTGGCTTGCCACAAGGCGAGCTGTTGCCAGCCCTGGTCGAATGTATTCCTGTAGGTCTCATCACATGACATCCCGCCTCCAATCGCCCCGCTGGTACTGAGGGTGAGGCACTGTGTGATTGGCTGGTACTGAGGGTGAGGCACTGTGTGATTGGCTGGTGCCGAGGGTGAGGCACTGTGTGATTGGCTGGTGCTGAGGGTGAGGCACTGTGTGATTGGCTGGTGCTGAGGGTGAGGCACTGTGTGATTGGCTGGTGCTGAGGGTGAGGCACTGTGTGATTGGCTGGTGCTGAGGGTGAGGCACTGTGTGATTGGCTGGTGCCGAGGGTGAGGCACTGTGTGATTGGCTGGTGCCGAGGGTGAGGCACTGTGTGATTGGCTGGTGCTGAGGGTGAGGCACTGTGTGATTGGCTGGTGCTGATGGTGAGGCACTGTGTGATTGGCTGGTGCTGAGGGTGATTGGTTGGTACTGAGGGTGAGGCACTGTGTGATTGGCTGGTGCTGAGGGTGAGACACTGTGTGATTGGCTGGTACTGAGGGTGAGGCACTGTGTGATTGGCTGGTGCTGAGGGTGAGGCACTGTTTGATTGGCTGGTACTGAGGGTGAGGCACTGTGTGATTGGTTGGTGCTGAGGGTGAAACATTGTGTGATTGGCTGGTACTGAGGGTGAGGCACTATGTGATTGGCTGGTACTGAGGGTGAGGCACTGTGTGATTGGCTGGTACTGAGGGTGAGGCACTGTGTGATTGGCTGGTACTGAGGGTGAGTTACTGTGTGATTGGCTGGTACTGAGGGTGAGGCACTGTGCGATTGGCTGGTGCTGAGGGTGAGGCACTGTATGATTGGCTGGTACTGAGAGTGAGGCACTGTGTGATTGGCTGGTCATGAGGGTGAGACACTGTGTGATTGGCTGGTGCTGAGGGTGAGGCACTGTGTGATTGGCTGGTGCTGAGGGTGAGGCACTGTGTGATTGGCTGGTGCTGAGGGCGAGGCACTGTGTGATTGGCTGATGCTGAGGGTGTGGCACTGTGTGATTGGCTGGTGCTGAGCGTGAGGTACTGTGTGATTGGCTGGTGCTGAGGGTGAGGCACTGTGTGATTGGCTGGTGCTGAGGGTGAGGCACTGTGTGATTGACTGGTACTGAGGGTGAGACACTGTGTGATTGGCTGGTGCTGAGGGTGAGGCACTGTGTGATTGGCTGGTGCTGAGGGTGAGGCACTGTGTGATTGGCTGGTACTGAGGGTGAGGTACTGTGTGATTGGCTGGTGCTGAGGGTGAGGCACTGTGTGATTGGCTGGTGCTGAGGGTGAGGCACTGTGTGATTGGCTGGTGCTGAGGGTGAGGCACTGTGTGATTGGCTGGTACTGAGGGTGAGGTACTGTGTGATTGGCTGGTGCTGAGGGTGAGGCAATGTGTGATTGGCTGGTACTGAGGGTGAGGCACTGTGTGATTGGCTGGTGCTGAGGGTGAGGCACTGTGTGATTGGCTGGTACTGAGGGTGAGGCACTGTGTGATTGGCTGGTGCTGAGGGTGAGGCACTGTGTGATTGGCTGGTACTGAGGGTGAGGCACTGTGTGATTGGCTGGTGCTGAGGGTGAGGCACTGTGTGATTGGCTGGTACTGAGGGTGAGGCAATGTGTGATTGGCTGGTGCTGAGGGTGAGGTGGTCAGGGACTGCTGATTATTCTTGTTGGAGCCAGTAACAAAATGCAATGTTTTTTTTCTGTTCCGACACTTTGAAGAATTAGCAGAAATATTATAAAATATTACTGGACCTAAACAGTGCAGCTGACAATGCAGCACTAATTGTTGTTGTATAAATAGGATTCCATTATCCCACTCTAAAAATTAATTATTAATCATCCTAATTCAATATGTAAATGCCCTATTAAGCTCACAAGATCGGCAGGATAATGGAGAAAAACCGCCTCCCCTTGTACTAAGTGATTTATTTGGTCTATTTATAAAAATGGATGCGCTTCTTGGCACAACTCGAGTCAAACTGTTGAAGCAAACAGTGGAAAAGCAATCAGGCGGGAAGAGGCCAGCAGTTGGATGGGAGCTCGAGCGGAAAAGAGACTCTCGGTCTCTCGCCCCCCTCTATCTGCTCACAGTCACCAGTAACAGAACATGCCCTTCCATGCGTCAGGGCTGGCGACCGCCACTGACTCTTCCCCGATAGTGAGACAAGAGGCTGTGATCCAGGGGATGCCAAAAACTTACCCAACCCTCATGGCTCTCTGTCAAAATGCCGTCAGCCAACATTAGTCAGCTTAGTGTGAAAAAAAAGAGAAAGACTAGCATCTCTACAGCACCTTTCACGACCACCGGACGTCCCAAAGTGCTTTACAGCCAATGAAGTACTTTTTGAAGTGTGGTCACTGTTGGAATGTGGGAAACACGGCAGCCAATTTGGGCACAGCAAGATCCCACAAACAGCAATGTGATAATGACCGGATAATCTTTTTTTTTAGTGATGTGGACTTAGGGATAAATGTTGACCCAGGATAGCAGGGAGAACTCCCCGGATCTTTTTTGAGAGCATTTAAGTCCCACTCCAGAGACTTGAGCACAAAATCCAGGCCGACACTCCCAGTGCCAGTACTGAGGGAGCGCTGCACTGTCGGAGGGGCAGTGCTGAGGGAGTGCTGCACTGTCGGAGGTGCCGTCTTTCGGATGAGACGTTAAACTGAGGCCCCGTCTGCTCTCTCAGGTGGATATAAAAGATCCCGTGGCACTGTTTCGAAGAAGAGCAGGGGAGTTCTCCCCGGTGTCCTGGGGCCAATATTTATCCCTCAATCAACATCACTAAAACAAATTATCTGGTCATTATCACATTGCTGTTTGTGGGAGCTTGCTGTGCGCATATTGGCTGCCGCATTTCCCACATTACAACAGTGACTACACTTCAAAAAGTACTTCATTTGCTGTAAAGCGCTTTGCAACATCCTGTGGTTGTGAAAGGCGCTATATGAATGCAAGCCTTTCTTTCTTTATTGAAGATTAGGAGGGTGCTGATAGGCAGATGATAAATGTCTGGGTTAGATTCAGCCCGTCCTTAGTGGATAGGGCATAGCTGGTCAATGCTCCACGTTCGAACAGGTTGGCTGGAGGAGCAGCGAGCTCTGAGAATGCAGGGTGGACTACCAGCTCAGGGTGTGGCAACAGTGTTGGCCTCTTAGTCAGTGGCTGTCAAGTGTTACAAGTGCAATGAATCGGTGGTGGGGTTTCAGCAACTGATTCAGTGAGAGTGCGGATTGGAACAACAGGTCACGGCCACTTGCTGTTGTAAAGTGGAGCGCAGCCCGGAGCCATCTGTTTAACCAGCACTGGAAACAGTGGGGGAGGTGAATGGAGTTCCAGGTAATTACATGATTCTGTACTTCCAATCGCTTATTAATGAACCTTTTAAAAATGTTCATTGGTGAAGCACATTAGCTGAGAGGCTACAACTACTGTATCAGGAAAGACTGAACAGGCTGGGACTCTTTTCTCTAGAAAAGAGAAGGCTGAGGGGCGACCTGATAGAGGTCTTTAAAATTATGAAAGGGTTTGATAGGGTAGATGTAGAGAAGATGTTTCCACTTGTGGGGGAGACCAGAACTAGGGGCCATAAATATAAGAGAGTCACTAATAAATCCAATCGGGAATTCAGGGAAACGTCTTTACCCAGAGAGTGGTGAGAATGTGGAACTCGCTACCACAGGGAGTGGTTGAGACGAATAGTATAGATGTATTTAAGGGGAAGTTGGATAAACACATGAGGGACAAAGGAACATAAGAACATAAGAATTAGGAGCAGGAGTCGGCCATTTGGCCTCTCGAGCCTGCTCCGCCATTCAATAAGATCATGGCTGATCGTCCACCTCATCTCCACTTTCCTGCACTATCCCCATATCCCTTGATTCCCTTAATATCCAAAAATCTACCGATCTCTGTCTTGAATATACTCAACGACTGAGCCTCCACAGCCCTCTGGGGTAGAGAATTCCAAAGATTCACCACCCTCTGAGTGAAGAAATTTCTCCTCATCTCAGTCCTAAATGGCCGACCGCTTATTCTGAGACTGTGACCCCTGGTTCTCGACTCCCCAGCCAGGGGGAAACATCCTCCCTGCATCTACCCCGTCAAGCCCTGTAAGAATTTTGTATGTTTCAATGAGATCACCTCTCATTCTTCTAAACTCGAGAGAATATAGGCCTAGTCTACTCAATCTCTCCTCATAGGACAATCCCCCCATCCCAGGAACCAGTCTGGTGAACCTTCGTTGCACTCCCTCTATGGCAAGTATATCCTTCCTTAGGTAAGGAGACCAAAACTGTACACAATACTCCAGGTGTGGTCTCACCAGGGCCCTATATAATTGCAGTAAGATGTCTTTACTCTTATACTCAAATCCTCTTGTAATAAAGGCCAACATACCATTTGCTTTCCTAATTGCTTGCTGTACCTGATGTTAACTTTCAGTGATTCGTGTACAAGGACACCCAGGTCCCTCTGAACACCAACATTTCCCAATCTCTCACCATTTAAAAAATACTCTGCTTTTCTGTTTTACCTACCAAAGTGGATAACTTCACATTTCTGCATATTATGTTCCATTTGCCATGTTCTTGCCCAATCACGTAGCCTGTCTATATCCCCTTGAAGCCTCTTTGCATCCTCCTCACAACTTACAACAACAACTTGTATTTATATAGCGCCTTTAATGTAGTAAAATGTCCCAAGGCGCTTCACAGGAATATTATAAGACAAGAAATTTGACACCGAGCCACATAAGGAGAAATTAGGGCAGGTGACCAAAAGCTTGGTCAAAGAGGTAAGTTTTAAGGAGCGTCTTAAAGGAGGAAAGAGAGGTAGCGAGGCGGAGAGGTTTAGGCAGGGAATTCCAGAGCTTAGGGCCCAGGCAGCAGAAGGCACGGCCGCCAATGGTTGAGCGATAATAATCAGGGATCCTCGAGAGGGCAGAATTAGAGGAGCGCAGATATCTCCGGGGGGGGGGGTGTTGAAGGATATTACAGAGATAGGAAGGGGCGAGGCCATGGAGGGATTTGAAAACAAGGACGAGAATTTGTAATCGAGGCGTTGCTTAATCAGGAGCCAATGTAGGTCAGCGAGCACAGGGGTGATGGGTGAACGGGACTTGGTGCGAGTTAGGACACAGGCAGCCGAGTTTTGGATGACCTCAAGCTTACGTAGGATGGAATGTGGGAGACAAGCCAGGAGTGTGTTGGAATAGTCAAGTCTAGAGGTAACAAAGGCATGGATGAGGGTTTCAGCAGCAGATGAGCTGAGGCAAGGGCGGAGACGGGCGATGTTACAGAAGTGGAAATAGGCGGTCTTTGTTATGCTGCGGATATGTGGTCGGAAGCTCAATTCAGGGTCAAATATGACACCAAGGTTGCGAACAGTGTGGTTCAACCTCAGACATGTTAGGGAGAGGGATGGAGTCGGTGGCTCGGGAACGGAGTTTGTGGTGGGGACCGAAAACAATGGCCTACATTCCCACCCAGCTTTTTATCATCAGCAAACATGGATATATTACGTTTTGTCCCTCATCCAAATCGTTGATGTAGATTGTGAATAGCTGAGGCCTAAGCACTGATCCTTGTGGTACCCCACTAGTTACAGCCTGCCAACCCGAAAATGACCCGTTTATTCCTACTCTCTGTTTTCTTTCCGTTAACCAATCCTCAATCCATGCTAGTATATTACCCCCAATCCCATGAGCCCTAATTTTGTTTAATAACCTCTTGTGTGGCACCTTATCGAAAGCCTTCTGAAAATCCAAATACACCACATCTACTGGTTCCCCCTTATCTATTCTGCTAGTTACAACCTCAAAAAATTCTAACAGATTTGTCAAACACGATTTCCCTTTCATAAATCTGTGTTGACTCTGCCCAATCTGATTATTATTTTCTAAGTGCCCTGTTACCACATCCTTAATAATAGATTCTAGCGTTTTCCTACTACTGATGTCAGGCTAACTGGTCTGTAGTTCCCGTTTTCTCTCTCCCTCCTTTCTTAAATTGTAGGGTTACATTCGCTACCTTCCAATCCGTGGGAACCGTTCTAGAATCTATGGGGGGGCGTAAGAGGGCACTAATGGGGCAGCAACTAGCACCTGGGTGCGGCGCCGCTAACACCTCCCGCGAAATTCAGCGGGAGGTTAGTGCCAGCGCTAACCGTTAGCGCCGCGGGGCGCTGCCGGCGATGATATCATTGCCATGTGCAGCACTCCGCTCGCACCCTGGCTGTAATATTGGGTGGCGCCTCCCCAACTTACCGCCGGACACTATGTCCGACGAGGTCAGGGGGGCCTACCTGCGGCCGGGGGGGGCGCTAGTTAAAGGGGAGGTGGCAGGCGGCCATTTTTGTTGCCTACCAGCACCAGCCCCCATTGCTGTCCCCGGCCCTCGTGAAGCCCACCCCCACCGCTGGGTGCCAGCTGCGCTCCGTGAGCCCGGCACTCCTCTTGAGCGTCGGGCTCGTTTGCGCTACCCAATTTTTACCCCATGGAATTTTGGAAAATGACAACCAATGCATCCACTATCTATAGAACCAACTCTTTCAAAACCCTAGGATGTAGGCCATCATGTCCAGGGGTTTATTGGCTTTCAGTCCCATTCATTTCTCCAGTGCTATTTTTTTACTAATACTAATTTCTTTCAGTTCCACATTCTCGCTCGACCCTTGGTTCTCCACTATTTCTGGAAAGTTTTTTGCGTCTTCTTCCATGAAGACAGACACAAAGGGCTGGAATTTCTCAGCCCCGAGGAGGCGGATATGGAGGCGGGACTGCCGGGAAAGTTGCAGAATTTGCGGGCGGGTGGCAAACCCACCCTCAACCTGCCTCCATGCCCTCTTGCCAGGAGGCGGGAAGCCGTCACGCCCTGGGTCCCGTCTCCTTGAGGTGGGAAAGGGATTAAAGCCTATTAACTGCCTGCTAACATAGAAACATAGAAACATAGAAGATAGGAGCAGGAGTAGGCCATTCGGCCCTTCGAGCCTGCTCCGCCATTCAATGAGATCATGGCTGATCATTCAAGTTCAGTACCCTGTCCCTGCCTTCTCCCCATATCCCTTGATCCCTTTAGCCTTAAGAAATATATCCAACTCTTTCTTGAATATATTTAATGAACTGGCCTCCACCGCCCTCTGTGGCAGAGAATTCCACAGGTTCACCACTCACTGGGTGAAGAAATTCCTCCTCATTTCAGTCCTAAATGGCTTACCCCTTATCCTTAGACTATGACCCCTGGTTCTGGACTCCCCGGCCATCAGAATCTTCCTTCCTGCATCTAGTCTGTCCAGGCCTGACAGAATTTTATAGGTTTCGATGAGATCCCCTCTCAATCTTCTAAACTCCAGTGAGTATAAGCCCAGTCGACACAATCTCTCCTCATATGTCATTCCTGCCATCCCAGGTATCAGCCTGGTGAATCTTCGCTGCACTCCTTCCATGGCAAGGACGTCCTTCCTCAGGTAAGGCGACCAGAACTGCACACAGTACTCAAGGTGCGGTCTCACCAAGGCCCTGTACAACTGTAGCAAGGCATCCTTGTTCCTGTACTCGAACCCTCTTGCTACGAAGGCCAACATACCATTTGCCTTCTTAACCGTCTGCTGCACCTGCATGCTTACCTTCAGCGACTGGTGCACAAGAACACCCAGGTCTCTTTGCACTTCCCTTCTCCCAATCTATTGCCATTCAAATAATAATCTGCCTTCCTGTTTTTGCCACCAAAGTGGATAACCTCACATTTATCCACATTATAGTGCATTTGCCATTTTTCTGCCCAATCACCCAACCTGTCCAAATCGTACTGGAGTTTCACGACATCCTCCTCACAGCTTACCCTCCCGCCCAGCTTTGTGTCGTCTGCAAATTTGGAGATATTACATCCAATTCCCTCGTCCAGATCATTAATATATATTGTGAACAGCTGGGGTCCTAGGACCGATCCTTGCGATACCCCACTAGTCACTGCCTGCCACTCGGAAAACGACCCGTTTATTCCAACTCTTTGCTTTCTGTCCGCCAACCAGTTCTCTATCCAAGTCAATACCTTGCCTCCAATCCCATGTGCCTTAATTTTGCACGCTAATCTCTTATGTGGGACCTTATCGAAAGCCTTCTGAAAGTCCAAATACACCACATCCACTGGTTCTCCCTTATCTATTTTACCAGTTACATCCTCAAAAAATTCCAGTAGATTAGTCAAGCATGATTTACCTTTTGTAAATCCATGTTGACTTTGTCCGATCCTGTCACTGCTTTCCAAGTGCTCTGCTATTACATCTTTTATAATAGACTCTAGCATTTTCCCCACTACCGATGTCAGGCTTACCAGTCTATAATTCCCCGCTTTTTCTCTACCACCTTTTTTGAATAGTGGGGTAACATTAGCTACCCTCCAATCCATGGGTACTGTTCCAGAGTCTATTGAGTTCTGGAAGATGACCAGCAATGCATCTACTATTTCTAGGGCCACTTCCTTAAGTACCCTGGGATGTAGATCATCAGGCCCTGGGGATTTATCGGCCTTCAGTCCCATCAATTTTCCTAACACCATTTCCCTACAAATATTGATTTCTATCAGTTCCACCCTTTCATCAGACCCTATGTTCCCCAGCATCTCTGGGAGGTTATTTGTGTCCTCCTTTGTGAAGACAGAACCAAAGTATGAATTTAGTTGGTCTGCCATTTCTTTGTTTCCCATTATAAATTCCCCTGATTCTGACTGCAAGGGACCTACGCTTGACTTCACCAATCTTTTTCTCTTCACATATCTATAAAAGCTTTTACAGTCAGTTTTTATGTTCCCTGCCAGCTTACTCTCATATTCTATTTTCCCTTTCTTAATTAATCCCTTTGTCCTCCTTTGTTGAATCCTAAACTGCTCCCAATCCTCAGGATTATTGCTTTTTCTGGCCAATTTATATGTCGTCTCCTTGGATCTTAAGCTATCCCTAATTTCCCTTGTTAGCCACGGTTGAGTCACCTTTTTTGTTTTATTTTTATGCCAAACTGGGATGAACAAGTTCTGTAGCTCATCCATTCGGTCTTTGAATGTTTGCCATTGCCTATCCACCGTCAACCCTTTGAGTGCCATTCCCCAATCAATCCTACCCAACTCACTCCTCAGACCATCGTAGTTTCCTTTATTTAAATTGAGGACCCTAGTCTCTGAGTCAACTACTTCATTCTCCATCTTAATGAAGAATTCGATCATATTATGATTGCTCCGACCCAAGGGGCCTCGTACAACAAGATTGCTAATTAATCCTTTCTCGTTACATAATACCCAGGTAGCTAACGGGCAGAAAATAGGATTATCCCGATTTTTCGGTCCGAAGTCCGGGCTTCCCAACCTCGGGGAGCCCCGCCAGGGTGTAGGAGGTCTACAGGGGTCGGAGGGGTCTGAAAGTGCGATGTAGAGGTGAGTGATGGATGCACGTGTGGAGGGGTAAGTATTTGAGGTGAGTGTAAAGTGTTAGAAAATGTTCACTTACCTTTGTTTCTGCCTACAGCCTTCAGCCGCTGTGGAGCCTGACTCCCGACATCTCCATTGTAGAGATCACAGACTGGCTGTTGGATCCTCCGATACAATGGTCATCTGACTTCTACAGAGTAGAAAGGTTTGATGAGTCCTAAACACAAGGAGTCATCAAACTACACAGAATGTCAGTGTTTGACAGCTTCACAGAGCTGTCAAACGATGACATTTCTTCTTTCAAAAATTCTTGACAGATGACACGTCATATGTTGACGTGCTCTGTCACTGACTTCCCCCTAATTGGCCTGCTGAGCTCGCTGGGCGGGCTTAACAAGGTCAATCAGGGGAAGATCCCGCTGGTTGGCCAGAGGCTGATGGAGGCGGGACTGAAACCAGGCAAGCAGCAGTCCCGCCTCCAACACGTCTCCATTGAGAAAATCCAGCCCAAAGTATTTGTTTAATTTCTCTGCCATTTCCTTATTCCCCATTATAATTTCTCCTGTCTCAGCCTGTAAGGGACCCACATTTACTTTCGCTAATCTTTTCCTTTTTACATACCTATAGAAGCTTTTACAGTCTGTTTTTATGTCTCTCGCTAGTTTACTCTCATATTCTATTTTCCCTTTCTTTATCAATTTCTTGGTCCTCCTTTGCTGAATTCTAAAATCCTCCCAATCCTCAGGCTTACTATTCCTTTTGGCAGCATTATAAGCCTCTTTCTTTGATCTAATACTATCTTTAACTTCTCTTGTTAGCCACGGTTGGACCACTTTTCTTGTGGGGCTTTTTTGCCTTAAAGGAATATATATTTGTTGTAAATTATGTATTAATTCTTTAAATGCTAGCTATTGCTCGTCCACTGTCATACATTTTAATGTAGTTTCCCAATCTACCTCAGCCAACTCGCCCCTCCCCTCATACCTACATAGTTTGCTTTGTTTAGATTTAAGACCCTAGATTCGGATTTAATTAAGTCACTTTCAAACTCAGTATAAAATTCTATCATATTATGGTCACTCTTCCCTAAAGACCCCTTTACGACAAGGTTATTAATTAACCCTTTCTCGTTGCACAATACTAGACCTGAAATAGCCTGGATCGGCTGAGAAGGGTGGGAGGAGGCGCGTGTGGAGCATAAACACCGGCACAGACCTGTTGGGCCGAATGGCCTGTTTCTGTGCTGTAAACACCGTGTAATTCTATATAATGAAATACATTACAACCTCAAATACAGAGTGTTAGTGGTTGAATCATTCCCGGGACTTGAGGAACTGCTAAAGATGCTGCAAGAATGGTGGGTGAGACTCTCTCTGGCAACAGGAAATCTGTCTCTGCGGTGATTTGCTTGGAGCTGAGCTTCTATCGATCTGTACCCTGCGAGTCTCCCACAGAACAATCAACTCAGATATCAACAGCGCCAGAGACAAACCAGACATACCGTCTAGCAATCACAGTCTGCGATAACGCCTCAACTCTTTCCACTTATCTTTGTCGGCTGTTTCAGCTGCGGACACGGCCTATTTCAAATAAATAAGTTAACCCCCCCCCCGCATTATAAAAACAGATAGAGGAAGGTCTGCGGATATGGTGAGGTTTGGTCAGCTAATCGGAACAGCAGTGATTTCTGGGCTCGCAAGATAGACAGAGTGAGACAGAGAGAGACAGACAGACAGACAGACAGAGAGTTTGAGGCAGTGATAGAGAGACAGGGGATGTGAAAGAGAGACAGAGAGGGAGAGGCAGGGATTGAGACAGTGATAGAGAGAGAGGAAGAGACTGAGACAGTGACAGAGAGAGGGAGTGAGACAGACAGACAGAGGGAGCGAGGGATATTAAGACAGTGACAGAGAGAGGGAGTGAGAGAGACAGATAGATAGAGGGAGAGAGGGCGATCGAGACAGTGATAGAGAGCCTGAGGCAGTGATAGAGAGAGGGAGAGAAACTGAATTAATGATAGCGAGGCAGCGAGAGAGGGACAACAATAGTAAAAGATGGAGTGTGACAGAGAAGGAGATAGACTGAAACAATGATAGAGAGACAGCGACAGAAAGAGACAGAGAATGAGGGAAACAGAAACTGAGCTAGAGATATAGATAGAGAAACACAATGTGACAACGAGAGAGGGATGTGAGGCTGTTCGAATAGTGCCATGGGATCTTTTAAGTTGTGATCAGCCATGATATTGAATGGCTTGAAGGATTGAATGGACTATGCCTGCTCCTATTTCTTATGTTTTAAATCCACCTGAGAGAGCATGTGGGGCCTCGGTTTAACGTCTCACCTGCAAGACGACACCACCCTCAGTACTGCACTGGGAGTGTCAGCCTGGATATTGTGCTCAAGTCTCTGGAGTGGGACTTGAACCCACAACCTACTGACTCAGAGGTGAGAGTGCTGCCCACTGAGCCACGCCTGACGTCTAAGTGAGGCCGTTAACTTCCTGCAATGCAGGGACCTGGAAATTCCACGGGAGTTGTCCCAATTTCCGACTGCAACTTTTCTTGGAGACCTGGGGAATTCACTGAGAAATGGTATGAAGTTACAGTGGGAGATCGAGAGAACTCGTACGGAATTCAGGGCCAGATAGTCCTTCCCGAAAGTAAAGGAGATATCTCGAACATGTCTCAGTACTGCCACGCTGTGAATTCCGATAAAGGAATGTAGCTACAGAGGGAGTGAATTTCCTTGGGAATTTTCCCACTTCCATCGTAACTACGGCAGAACATCGGCGGAAACCCTACACAAACAGCATTACAGCCAAATTATGGCAACAGAGCAGGGGAACTCCCCAAAATCTACCCACAGTGTCTTTTATAATGTGAGAGGCATCTGATCAGTGACAGATTGTAGCATATTGACGTAGAATGTACAGCACAGAAACAGGCCATTCGGCCCAACTGGTCCGTGCCGGTGTTTCTGCTCCACATGAGCCTCCTCCCACCCTCTTCATCTCACCCTATCAACATAGCCTTCTATTCCCTTCTCCCTCATGTGTTTATCGAGCTTCTCCTTAAATGCATCTATACTATTCGCCTCAACCACTCCCTGTGGCAGCGAGTCCCACATTCTCACTGTAATGATATCAGCAAATAGAGACGGCATTTGCCTGTTCGATTATGATGCCTTACCAGCATGTTTACATGTATTGATTGCTTGTGCCTGACCAGCAGAGGGCATGTGACAGAGATAAGCAAGGCAGTTTAGTTTAGTTTCAGTTTCGTTCTAGATGGATCTCTAGCATGGTGTCTCCTGTAATGCTGTATAAAGAGTTGAACAGACTTTAGATTAAAAGACATTGGCCTAGAAATTCGGTGGGCTTTGCGCCCAGTTAAGGCCCAAAGAGGGCCTCTGCGCCATTGGAGGAGTTTGCGCTGAAATTGAGCCCTGCGCAAATGGCGGCGGTAGCCGGTAGCGCTGCGCCGGCACCGATGACGTCATCGGTGTGCACAGTGCCCCGGTTCCGCCCCGATGCTGGCCCGACCCCCATATTTAGTTGCGGCCGCCTCCTCCGTGGCGGCCGCTACCAACATCGGGAGACCAGGGCCTTCCTGCAGCCTTAGTGAGGCGCATAAAGGTGGAGGTGCGGCCGGCCGCTTTTTCGGCGGCCGCCTGGCCGCACCTCCCTCCCCGGCCTCCTCCACCACCCCCCCTGCGGCATTGCCGGCTGCTTTCCGCGAGCCCGGCACTTCTCCGTGGTGCCGGGCTCATTTGCCGGCATAATCCAGCGGCGATCTCCCCCTTGCAGGCACCTCCTCCTTAAGAGAAGGAGGAGGCCTGCAGTACAGCAGCCCGCCGCACCGCATCGGGTTGCGCAGCGGCTCCTGGAGCGCTGAAATTCACTTTCAGCGCCCCAAGCGGGGGCGGGCACACCCTAGAACAGCGCCCGGTTCCGCCTTGGGGCGCTAAAAGTGAATATGGGACGGGCGCAACTGGCTCCGCGGCCAGCGCAAAATTTTCGGCACAACCGAGCTGGCGGGGCTATACCCAATTTCTAGGCCATTCTCTTTCATAAATGTCTCGTCATTGAACCCACAAAGAAATCAATACATGGTGTCAGAAGTGATTGAAAGAGATGAAGAGGAAAAATCTAAAGTGAAATCAGCTCTCCACATATTAGCAAGCCAAAAGTGAACATCGTTGCTTACCATTGGAGAATAGCTAACGAAGTGAAAAAATGGAAGGTTTACACCCACCGGCGAAGCTTCAGTTGACAGGTAATGTGGCTGAAAACTGGAGGAGATTCAAACAATGTTTAGAGTTGTATTTAGCGGCAATTGGAGCTGACGAGAAAAGTAATAAAAGGAAATCGTCACTGTTCTTACATGTCGTGGGTGATGAAGCGCTGGAGGTGTATAATAACTTCACATTCGCTGCTGATGGAGACAAAATGAAGCTAGATAAAATAATGGAACAGTTTGAGGCCTACTGCATACCTAAACGTAACGTGACGTTTGAGAGGCACAGATTTTTCACATGTGTACAGAAAACGGGTGAGACTATTGATCAGTATGTGACTGAACTGAGAAACAGAAGCAAATCGTGTGAATTTGGGGGACTGACAGACTCGCTGATAAAAGACAGACTGGTGTGTGGTATTCCAGATAATGGTCTAAGGGAAAGACTGCTAAGAGAGCAAGATCTAGACCTGGGAAAAGCCATAGCACTGTGTAGGGCTACAGGAACTGTGAAGTTGCAGACAAAGGAGCTGTTCAGTGACAATAGCTGCAACGTGGATGCAGTGAGAATGAACGGACACAAACCGTTTAACAAAAAGAGCGCCAATGTGAAAAAAGAGGCGTGGCCAGCAAACAAAAATGAAAGGGACAATCGAAAGTCATGTAGTCGATGTGGTACACAGCATCCACCAAGAAAGTGTCCAGCATATGGTAAAACATGCAATAGTTGCAACAAGAACAACCATTATGCCCGTTGCTGTAAGAACCAAATGCAACAAAGCAAGGTCCATGCAGTAGATGAAAGCGACATAGAGGAGTTCTATGTAGATGTTGTGTCTGAAAACAAAAAAGAAGAAAGAGACTGGATGTTGACACTAAAAGTGAATGACATACACATTCCATTTAAATTGGATACTGGAGCACAAGTTAATGTGATATCAGAGACTGATTTTAAGATAATTAGACCCAGACCAAAGATACATGGAATAAAAGTGAAAGTGACAGGATACTCAGGTGCTGATATACCAGTGAAAGGAAGATGCATTGTCAAAGTAACACACAAGGACAGAGAGCACACGCTAGCATTAATCGTGATGCCAAAGGATGTGCAAGCCATACTAGGTTTAAAAGCCTGTGAGAGACTGAACCTGGTAAAGAGAGTCCTCGTTGTGGAAAGCGAAGGAGAGACAGTCTATGATGAACTGAATGTTGCGTACACACCGGGTAAGCTGATGTATACAGCAGACACGTTGTCCAGAGCTGTTGACCCAGGAGAGCCCGCAAACACAGTGAAAAGACTGATGTACAAGGCAAAAGACAGTGGAACTGACTTCTACCAGAGCATGCTTGTATACCGCACAACGCCGCTCGAGTGTGGTATGTCACCAGCCCAACTTCTTATGGGACGTATGCTAAGGTCAAACCTACCCATCCCGGAGAACCTCCTGAAAACAAAAGAGGGAGAGAAAGTGAGGAAGTTCAAAGAACAACAGAAAGAAAAGCAAAAGTACAACTATGACAGAGGAACACAAAACCTACCTGAACTCCACACTGGTGACCAAGTAAGGTTCAAAGACAAAACAAACACATGGACTCAGAAGGGAACTGTCCTGAGTGAAGTTCAACCAAGATCATACACCATTCAGACAGATGAGGGTGCTGTTCTGAGAAGAAATCGTCGAGATCTTCTCATGGGACCAGCCACAGCAGGTCAAGAGACTGATACTGTTGAACAACCTGATCACACAGCTGAGAAACCATCATCTGAGGCAACAACTCAGATTCAAGGACAATCAATCAGAAAATCCTCAAGACACGTGAAGCCTCCTGAGAGACTCATTGAGCAAATTTAAGGACTATTGTTATAGAAGGAAGTAATGTTATCTTATTCTTTCTTCAAGTTCTAGTGTATTGACATATTTCATGTGAACACACAAAGCAAGGTTAAAAAACCTTGATCATGATAATGATAATGTAAGTTCATTAAGTGTTACAGTTAAAATGCAGATTAATACAAAGAAAACATGTTGTTAGTTAAAAGTAAAATACTTTTGTTTTAAGAAAAGGAGATGTAATGATTTCAGCAAATAGAGATGGTATTTGCCTGTTCGATTATGATGCCTTACCAGCATGTTTGCATGTATTGATTGCTTGTGCCTGACCAGCAGAGGGCATGTGACAGAGACAAGCAAGGCAGTTTAGTTTAGTTTCAGTTTCATTCTAGATGGATCTCTAGCATGGTGTCTCCTGTAATGCTGTATAAAGAGTTGAACAGACTTTAGATTAAAAGACATTGGCCTAGATTTTCAGTATAGACAGTTTTGGGGCGCTACCCTTAGCGCCCGCCCGAAGTTAGCGCCCGCCCCAAAGTAGCGCCCCGTTGCCGGAAATTCAGTGGCTTCGCCCTAAGAGGTTGGTGGAGCGCTAAAAGAGGCGTTCCACTACTATCTTTAGGCGCTAAGCCGGCGGCCAGAGCGCAACACCCGAGCTCGGGCGCAGCGCACGGCAGACACTCTGGTGCCAGTGAGCTCTTAAAGGGGAAGGGTGCATGTGTTTGTTTCAAAGGCAGAGTCTGGGGGCGAAAAGAAGAGGATGATGAGGATGAGGATGAGGATGATGATGAGGATGAGGATGATGAGGATGATGAGGATGATGAGGATGATGACGAGGAGGAGGAGGAGGAGGAGGAGGAGGTGGTGGTGGTGATGGTGATGATGATACACCGTTCACAACAACACACCGGATCCTTCCTTCCACACAACACATGCAGACTGCCTTCTATAGAGCAGGAGGAGGGCCCTTTAATTTGCGCTCCCCAGGGTGTGTTGCGTTCCATTTTATAAACGCTCTGGACGCCAGCCGCACAATGGGGCGATCCAACTGAAGTTTGGATTCGGGGCGGCCAAAGGGCGTTGCACGAGGATGTGACGTCATTTTCTGCGCGCGCATCCGGGCGGCCGCTAAACTTTGCGCCGGCGCTAACGGGCAACTTAATTTGGGGCGGGGCGCAAACTGCGCTGCGCCCGGCCGCTACACGCATAGCGCCCGAAAATCACTTCTCTTAAGGCGCTAACTGCTGGCGCAAGCAACTGAAAATCTAGCCCTCGCTCTTTCATAAATGTCTCGTCATTGAACCCACAAAGAAATCAATACACTCACCACTCTCTGGGTAAAGAAGTTTCTTCTGAATTGGCCCTTAGTTTTAGACTCTCCCCCCACAAGTGGAAACATCTTCTCTACGTCTACCCTATCGAACCCCCTTCATAATTTTAAAGATCTTTATCAAGTCACCCCTCAGCCTTCACTTTTCTAGAGAAACGAGCCCCAGCCTGTTCAATCTTTCCTGATAGTTGTACCCGTTCAGTCCTGGTATCAGTTAGAAATCATCTGAAATATTAAAATCCAACAGCAAACTACGCCATAAGAACATCAGAAATAGGAGCAGGAGTCGGCCATTCGCCCCCTCGAACCTGCTCCGCCATTCAATAAGACCATGGCTGATCTTCGACCTCAATGCCACCTTCCCGCCTGATCTCCATATCCCTTGATTCCCCAGAGTCCAAAAATCTATCTATCTCAGCCTGGAATATACTCAACGACTGAGCATTCACAGCCCCTTGGGGCAGAGAATTACAAAGATTCACAACCCTCCGAGGGAAGAGGTTCCTCCTCATCTCAGTCTTAAATGGCTGACCCCTTATCCTGAGACTATTCCCCCTAGTTCTAGACACTCCAGCCAGGGGGAAACAACCTCTCAGCATCTACCCTGTCAATCCCCTTCAGAATCTTGTATGTTTCAATGAGATCACCTCTCATTCTTTTAAACTCCAGAGAGTATCGGCCCATTCTACAGAATCTCTTATCATAGGACAGCCCTCTCATCCCAGGAATCAATCTAGTGAACCTTCGTTGCACCGAGACAACCCTTGAGCTGGTATTGTGGCTTACGGGAAACAAAATAGGACCAGTACCTTCCTACCCCTGTTGGGTTCCACACAATCCAAACTGTTGGTTATCTGTAAGCTCTGTTCTCACTTCATTTATTCATTTTTAATAAGGTTCTCTCAGCTCACAGGTTTATTATCACAGCTCACATCTCTCCTCGCGTTTCCAGGGTGGTTGTCAGCTTTTGGTCGTCATGGCTCCAGACGCTGCACAGATGTCACACGCTGCCCGAGAGGTGTTCGAGCAGCCTGTAAATAGGAAGCAGTCTTCGAACTGGCACCAACAAATACACGGAGCCAGTGTCGGGATCGAGTGCACAGCACAGTGCCGAGATCAGCTGAGTCTCTTTATCACCTTCTCCAGACTCCGAAGCTGTTCACAGGGGCAGGGTGCGGAGCGGGAACAAGACCACAGAAATAAAACCGTGAAGGGGCATTGTTACCGACTCCCCATTGGCATTCGCAGGGGCCTGGGGTTACAGCCCGGGGCGGGCACAGAAACACAGACACACACACACAGACACACACACACAGACCCACTCACACACACAGACCCACTCACACACACAGACACACACACACACACAGACACAGACCCACACACACACACAAAGACACATACACAGACACACACACACAGACACACATGCACACACACACAAAGACACAGACACAGACCCACTCACGCACACAGACACACACACACACACACACACAGACACACACACACACACACACACACACACAGACACACACAGACACAGACCCACTCACACACACAGACACACATGCACACACACACAAAGACACATACACAGACACACACACACACACACACACAGACACACATGCACACACACACAAAGACACATACACAGACACACACACACAGACACACACACAGACCCACACACACAAACACAGACCCACACATACACAAACCAACCCACACAGACCCACACACACAGACTCTCTCACACTCTCTCTCACACAATTCAATTCAATTCAATTCAATTCAATTCAAATGCTTTATTGGCATGAAAGTTTAGAGGGAACCATATTACCAAAGCTTACATAACAAAAAGTACAGTTTTCCAACATTCTGTAGGTGTCAAACAATTTTGACCTTCGTTGGGTACATACAATATTACTTTAAACAATATTAATTTAAACAGTCGTTGTACATCATTGGGTACATTCAGTACACTCTCTCTCACACTCTCTCTCACACACTCTCTCTCACACTCTCTCTCACGCTCTCTCTCACACACTCTCTCTCACACACTCTCTCTCACACTCTCTCTCACGCTCTCTCTCACACACTCTCTCTCACACACTCTCTCTCTCACGCTCTCGCACTCTCTCTCTCTCGCACACTCTCTCTCGCACACTCTCTCAAACATTCTCTCGCACACGCTCTCTCACTCTCTCTCGCACACTCTCTCTCGCACACTCTCTCTCGCACACTCTCTCTCACACTCTCTCACACTCTCTCTCTCACATGCTCGCACACACTCTCTCGCACACACTCTCTCGCACACACTCTCTCGCACACTCTCTCTCGCACACTCTCTCTCGCACACTCTCTCTCGCATACTCTCACACTCTCTCTCTCACACTCTCTCTCACACACTCTCTTTCACAATCTCTCTCTCACTCTCTCTCACATCCTCACTCTCTCGCACACTCTCTCGCACACTCTCTCGCACTCTCTCTCGCACTCTCTCTCTCACACTCTCTCTCTCTCACACTCTCTCTCACACTCTCTCTCTCTCACACTCTCTCTCACTCCCACACACACTCTCTGTCAGACTCTCACATTCTCTCTCTCACACACTCTCTCTCACAAACTCTCTCAAACACTCACACTCTCTCTCTCACACTCTCTCTCTCAAACTCTCTCTCTCACACTCTCTCTCACACTCTCTCTCTCACACTCTCTCTCACACTCTCTCTCTCACACTCTCTCTCTCACACTCTCTCTCTCACACTCTCTCTCACACTCTCTCACACTCTCTCACACTCACACACTCTCTCTCACACTCTCGCACACACTCTCGCGCGCACACTCTCTCGCACACACTCTCGCACACACTCTCTCTCAAACATTCTCTTGCACACTCTCTCTCACATTCTCTCACACACTTTCTCTCACACTCTCTCGCAGACTCTCTCTCACACTCTCTCGCACTCTCTCTTGCACACTCTCTCTCGCACACTCTCTCTTGCACACTCTCTCTCAAACATTCTCTTGCACACTCTCTCTCTCACACTCTCTCTCGCACACTCTCTCTTGCACACTCGCTCTTGCACACTCGCTCTCGCACACTCTCTCTCGCACACTCTCTCTCGCACTCTCTCTCGCACTCTCTCTCGCACTCTCTCTCTCTCGCACTCTCTCTCGCACACTCTCTCTCGCACACTCTCTCTCGCACACTCTCTCTCACTCTCTCTCTCACATGCTCGCACACACTCTCTCGCACACACTCTCTCGCACACACTCTCTCGCACACTCTCTCTCGCACACTCTCTCTCGCACACTCTCTCTCGCATACTCTCACACTCTCTCACACTCTCTCTCACACACTCTCTTTCACAATCTCTCTCTCACTCTCTCTCACATCCTCACTCTCTCGCACACTCTCTCGCAAACTCTCTCGCACACTCTCTCGCACTCTCTCTCGCACTCTCTCTCTCACACTCTCTCTCTCTCACACTCTCTCTCTCACACTCTCTCTCTCTCTCACACTCTCTCTCTCTCACTCCCACACACACTCTCTGTCAGACTCTCACATTCTCTCTCTCACACACTCTCTCTCACAAACTCTCTCAAACACTCACACTCTCTCTCTCACACTCTCTCTCTCAAACTCTCTCTCTCACACTCTCTCTCACACTCTCTCTCTCACACTCTCTCTCACACTCTCTCTCTCACACTCTCTCTCTCACACTCTCTCACACTCTCTCACACTCACACACTCTCTCTCACACTCTCGCACACACTCTCGCGCACACACTCTCTCGCACACACTCTCTCTCAAACATTCTCTTGCACACTCTCTCTCACATTCTCTCACACACTTTCTCTCACACTTTCTCTCACACTCTCTTGCAGACTCTCTCTCACACTCTCTCGCACTCTCTCTCTCGCACACTCTCTCTTGCACACTCTCTCTCAAACATTCTCTTGCACACTCTCTCTCACACTCTCTCTCGCACACTCTCTCTTGCACACTCGCTCTTGCACACTCGCTCTCGCACACTCTCTCGCACACTCTCTCTCGCACTCTCTCTCGCACTCTCTCTCTCTCGCACTCTCTCTCGCACTCTCTCTCGCACACTCTCTCGCACACTCTCCCGCACACTCTCCCGCACACACTCTCGCACACACTCACTCTCACACACTCTCTGTCACACTCTCTCGCACACTCTCTCGCACACTCTCTCGCACACTCTCTCTCTCACACACTCTCTCTCAAACATTCTCTTGCACACTCTCTCTCTCACACTCTCTCTCTCACACGATCTCACACATTCTCTCACACTCACACACTCTCTCACATTCTCACCTACACTCTCTCCCACACTTTCTCTCACACTCTCTCTCACACACTCTCTCACACACAATCTCTCTCTCACACACTCACTCACACACACTCTCTCAAACACTCTCTCGCTCACACTCTCACACACTTTCTCACACACTCTCTCTCACATTCTCTCACTCACACACTTTCTCACACACTCTCTCACACACTCTCTCTCTCACAATCACTCACACTCTCACACTCTCTCACACACTCTCTCTCTCTCACACACTCACACTCTCACACTCTCTCTCAAACTCTCTCTCTCTCACACACTCTCTCACACACTCTCTCACACACACTCGCACACACACTCGCACACTCTCTCTCTCACACACACTCACACACTCTCTCACACTCACTCACACACACTCTCTCTTGGACACTCTCTAAAACACTCTCTCTCACACTCTCTCACACTCTCTCACCCACGCTCTATCCCTCACACACTCTCACACTTTCTCACACTCTCTCTCACACACTCTCTCACACTCTCTCTCGCACTCTCTCTCGCACTCTCTCTCGCACTCTCTCTCGCACTCTCTCACACTCTCTCTCACACTCTCTCACACTCTCTCACACACTCTGTCTCACACTCTCTCTCACAATCTCTCTCACACACTTTCTCTCTCTCACACTCTTTCACACTCTCTCTCTCACTCTCTCACACACACACTCTCTCACACTCTCTCACACAAACTCTCTCACACTCTCTCTCTCTCTCTCACTCTCTTTCTCTCCCTTACACACTCTCTCTCTCACTCTCTCACACAAACTCTCTCACACTCTCTCTCTCTCACTCAATTCAATTCAATTCAATTCAAATCGCTTTATTGGCATGATAAGGTACATCTTATGTTGCCAAAGCATCGAAAAACATTTATGGTTGAACACATAAATGCAGATCTATCCATACAGTGTATAAACAGATATATCCCTGAGTGTATAAATATACATTCATATAATTTGTATATACTCTTTTCTTAGGTTTAATGGTTGTCCCTCTGTTTATGGCAAGCTGTAACATAGTGTGCCGCTAAGGTTACACAATTTCTCTGTTCCCCTAGTAGGTATGGGAGTTTTTGGTCGTCATTCAAATTTCTGAATTCAGGGCATATTTTTGTGAATTTTGGGTAGAAATTCTCCCTGATGCCCTGATATTTTCCACAGGCTGTGAGGAAGTGCATCTCTGTCTCCACCACTCCCTGACTGCAATGACAGCATATCCTGTCCTCTCTTGGCAGCTGGGTCTGTCTGTGTCTGCCTTTTTCGATGGCCAGGCTAGGTTCACTAAGTCTGTACATTGTCAAGGTTTTTCTCAGTTTGCTATCCTTTACCATGGTCAGGTATTCAGCCATGTTGTATTGTCTGTTTAGGGCCAAGTAGCAATTGAGTTTGTTTTGGGTTTTTGTTGTTTCTGCCCAATATGACAGATATTTTTCCTTTTGCTTAGTGACAATTGTGTTGGGTCAAATTCTCTGTGCTACGATGTCACTGTCCTGGGGCTGGTTATTGTTAGTAGTGTTAGTAGTTACTTCACTGAGTCCCAGGACTAGTTGACTAAGGGTATTCTTCTTTATGGTCCTCTCTTGGCATTTCAGGGCTTCGTAATGATAGCAGTGGGGGTTGCTCATTTTTAGGTGTTTCCAAAATTTGGTGGCTCTTTTTTGGATAGTAACTATTAATGGATATTGGCCTAGTTCTGCCCTGCACCCATTGTTTATGGTTTTCCTTTGAGTCCGGAGGATACTTTTACAGAATTCTGCATGTAGGATCTCAATTGGGTGTTTGTCCCATTTTGCAAATTCTTGTTGTGTTAGCGGTCCCCACACCTCACTGCCATAGAGTGCAATTGGTTCAATTACTGATTTAAAAATTTTGAGCCAAATGCTAATTGGGATTTCTATTTGGATTGATTGTTTAATGGCATAGAAAGCCCTTCTTGCTTTCTCTTTCAGTTCATTCACAGCCAGATGAAAATTTCCCGTAGAGCTGATTTTTAAGCCCAAGTATGTGTAGTTAGTGGTTTGTTCAATTTTAGTTGTTCCTAGTGTGAAATTTATTCTGGGTCCCTGATGTCTGGATCTTTGCTGGAACACAAGGACTTTGGTTTTTTGGGGGTTTATTGTCAGGGCACAGGTCTGACAGAATGACTCTAGCAGATCCAGGTTCTGCTGTAGACCCTCCTTAGTTGGTGACAGCAGAACCAGGTCATCTGCATAGAGGAGGAATTTAACCTTGGATTCATATAGGGTGAGGCCGGGTGCTGTAGATTGTTCAAGTAGTTTTGCCAATTCATTTATGTAAATATTAAAGAGTGTCGGTGAGATGGGCGAGCCCTGCGTCACACCACGTCCCTGTGGGAAGTATTTTGTTTGTTTGTCTCCAATTTTAACTGCACATTTATTGTTTGTATACATTGATTTAATTACATCATATGTTTTTCCCCCTACACCACTTTCAATAAGTTTCAAGAATAGACCGTCATGCCAGATGGAATCGAAAGCCTTCTGGAAATCTATACAGCAGGCAAAAATTTTGCTTTTGTTTTGATGAACATGTTTGTCAATTAGGGTCTGCAGGGTGAAGATATGATCTGATGTTCTATAGTTTGGTAGGAATCCAATTTGGCTTTTACTCAAGACATTGTGCTCCTCAAGGAAGTTTATAAGTCTTTTGCTTATGATACTACAGAAAACCTTCCCCAGGTTACTGTTTACACAGATGCCTCGATAGTTATTTGGGTCAACTTTGTCTCCACTTTTGTATATGGGCGTTATGAGTCCTTTGTTCCAGATATCAGGGAAGTAACCGACACTCAGAACCAAGTTGAAGAGTTTCAGTATAGCCAATTTCATTTTATCGTCCGTGTGTTTAATCATCTCGCTTAGGATGCCGTCTGCACTGCAAGCTTTTCCTGGTCGCAGGTCCTTGAGTTTTTCAAATAGCTCTTTTTCAGATATTATGGGGTCTATCGGGTTTTGGTTATCTTTTATGGCAAATTCGAGCTTTTCCAGTTTTTCGCATATTTGGTATTGCTCTGGGCTTAGTGTGTTTTTCTGGTATAATTTTTCAAAATGGTTTTCCCATGTGTCTCCGTTTTGAATGGCCAATTCGTCGTGTTGTTTTTTGTGTAATGTATTCCACTTGTCCCAGAAACAATTGGAATCAATGGATTCCTCAATGGAGATGAGTGTATTCTTAATATACTGCTCTTTCTTGGTTCTGAGTGTGTTTTTGTATTGTGTTAGTGCCTGACAATAAGTAAGGCGTAATTCCTCGTTTTCTGGTTGTCTGTGTTTTTGGTTTGATATTTTTCTCTCCCTCACACACACTCTCTTTCTCACTCTCTCACACTCTGTCTCTCACACACTCTCTCTCACACTCTCTCTCTCATTCTCTCTCACACTCGCTCTCTCATTCTCTCTCTCACACACTCTCTCTCTCTCTCGCTCACACACACTCTCACACACTCAAATTCAAATTCAAATTCAAATCGCTTTATTGGCATGATAAGGTACATCTTATGTTGCCAAAGCATCAAAATACATTTATGGTTGAACACATAAACGCAGTTCTATTCATACATTGTATAAACAGGTATATCCCTGAGTGTATAAATATACATTCGCATTTTTTATATATACTCTTTTCTTAGTTTACTGGTTGTCCCTCTGTTCATGGCAAGCTGTAACATAGTGTGCCGCCAGTGTTACACAGCTTCTCTCCTCTCCCAGTAGGTATGGGAGTTTTTGGTTGTCATTCAGATTTCTGAATTCAGGGCATATTTGTGAGAATTTTTGGTAGAAATTCTCCCTGATGCCCTGATATTTTTCACAGGCTGTGAGGAAGTGCATCTCTGTCTCCACTACTCCCTGACTGCAGTGAGAGCATATCCTGTCTTCTCTTGGCAGCCTGGTCTGCCTGTGTCTGCCTTTTTCGATCGCTAGGCTATGTTCGCTAAGTCTGTACCTTGTCAAGGTTCTTCTCAGTTTGTTATCCTTTACCATGGTCAGGTAATCAGCTATGTTGTATTGTCTGTTTAGGGCCAAGTAGCAATTGAGTTTGCTTTAGGTTTTTGTTGTTTCTGCCCAATATGTCAGATATTTTTCCTTTTGCTTAGCGACGATTGTGTTGGGTCGAATTCTTTGTGTTACCCTGTCACTGTCCTGGGGCTGGTTATTGTTAGTATTGTTAGTAGTTACTTCGCTGAGTCCCAGGACTAGTTGACTGAGGGTATTCTTCTTTATGGTCAGCTCTTGGCATTTCAGGGCGTCGTATTGATAGCATTGGGGGTTGCTCATTTGAAGGTGATTCCAAAATTTGGTGGCTCTTTTTTGGATAGTGATTATTAATGGATATTGGCCTAGTTCCGCCCTGCATGCACTGTTTACTGTTTTCCTTTGAGTCCGGAGGATACTTTTACAGAATTCTGCATGTAGGATCTCAATTGGGTGTTTGTCCCATTTTGCAAATTCTTGTTGTGTTAGCGGTCCCCATACCTCACTGCCATAGAGTGCAATTGGTTCAATTACTGATTTGAAAATTTTGAGCCAAGTGCTAATTGGGATTTCTATTTGGAATTGTTTTTTGATGGCATAGAAAGCCCTTCTTGCTTTCTCTTTCAGTTCATTCACAGCCAGTTTGAAGTTTCCCGTAGAACTGATTTTTAAGCCCAAGTATGTGTAGTTAGTGGTTTGTTCAATTTTGGTTGTTCCTAGTGTGAAATTTATTTTGGGTCCCTGATGTCTGGATCTTTGCTGGAACACAAGGACTTTGGTTTTTTGGGGATTTATTGTCAGGGCCCAAGTCTGGCAGTACGACTCCAGCAGATCCAGGTTCTGCTGTAGACCCTCCTTAGTTGGTGACAGCAGAACCAGGTCGTCTGCATAGAGGAGGAATTTAACCTTGGATTCATATAGGGTGAGGCCGGGTGCTGTAGATTGTTCAAGTAGTTTTGCCAATTCATTTATGTAAATATTAAAGAGTGTCGGTGAGATTGGCGAGCCCTGCGTCACCCCCCGCCCCTGTGGAAAGTATTTTGTTTGTTTGTCTCCAATTTTAACTGCACATTTGTTGTTTGTATACATTGATTTAATTACATCATATGTTTTTCCTCCTACCCCGCTTTCGATAAGTTTCAGGAATAAACCGTCATGCCAGATGGAGTCGAAAGCCTTCTGGAAATCTATAAAGCATGTGTAGATTTTGCTCTTGTTATTGTGAACGTGTTTGTCAATTAGGGTCTGTAGGGTGAAGATATGATCTGATGTTCTATAGTTTGGCAGGAATCCAATTTGGCTTTTACTCAAGACATTGTGCTCCTCAAGGAAGTTTATAAGTCTTTTGTTTATGATGCTACAGAATACTTTCCCCAGTTTACTGTTTACACAGATGCCTCGATAGTTGTTTGGGTCGGTTTTGTCCCCACTTTTGTATATGGGCGTTATGAGTCCTTTGTTCCAGATATCAGGGAAATAACCGACACTCAGAACCAGGTTGAAGAGTTTTAGGATAGCCAGTTTCATTTTGTCGTCTGTGTGTTTAATCATCTCGTTTAGTATGCCGTCTGTACCACAAGCTTTTCCTGGTCGCAGGTCCTTGAGTTTTTCAAAAAGTTCTTTTTCTGTTATTATGGAGTCTAGCGGGTTTTGGTTATCTTTTATGGCCATTTCTAGCTTTTCCAGTTTTTTGCATATTTGGTGTTGCTCTGGTCTTAGTGTGTTTTTCTGGTATAATTTTTCAAAGTGGTTTACCCATGTGTCCCCATTTTGAATGGCCAATTCGTCGTGTTGTTTTTTGTGTAGTGTATTCAAGTTGTCCCAGAAACAATTGGAATCAATGGATTCCTCCATGGAGCTGAGTGTATTCTTAATATATTGCTCTTTTTTGGTTCTGAGTGTGTTTCTGTATTGTGTTAGTGTCTGACAATAAGTAAAGCGTAATTCCTCGTTTTCTGGGTGTCTGTGTTTTTGGTTTGATATTTTTCTAAGTTTTTTCCTCATGTTATGGCAATCTGGGTCAAACCATTTTTCATAGTTTTTTGTTTTGGGTTTGTTCTTGCGAGCTTTCAAGTTTGCACTTGTTGCCAAATTATCAAAAATATTGTTTAGGTTATTTACTGCCCGGTTTACGCCTTCTTTATTGTGAGTGTATATGTTATCCAGAAAGGTGTCCAAGAGAGCTTGAGTTGATGCATTGCTAATTGTTTTCTGGTATTTTTCCGTGTCGTTTTTGGCCCATCTGTACGATTTTTTGGTGTTGTACAGTTTACTGGGTTGTGTTTCTATGTTGTTTGTTTCTGTCTTTTTGAGATACATAGTAATTTGACTGTGATCTGACAGTGTTGTTTGTGGTTTGACTGTGAATGCTCTGAAAGAGGATGGGTCCAAATCTGTAATCATATAGTCTACTGTGCTGCAGCCAAGAGGTGAGCAATAGGTCGATCTTCCTAGGAGGTCTCCTATGAACCTACCATTGACAATGTACAGACCCAGGTTTTGACAGAGCTGTAGTAGCTGTTTTCCGTTGTTATTTGTCTGCTTGTGGCAGTTATGCCTGTATGGAAGGGAAGGGATGTCAAAGTGGTTATTCCCGAATACGTAATTGTTTCCCTGATTATTGGTGAAGTCTAGTTCTTCGCCCGTTCTTGAATTGAGGTCCCCACAGATCAACACGTTCCCCTAGGCCTGGTATTGGATAATTTCCCCCTCTATGTTGGAGAAGGTGTCCTCTTTAAAGTACGGGGAATCAATTGGAGGGATATAAAGTGCGCAAATGTAAACATCTTGGGTGTTTGAGATAATCTCCCTCTCAATTTTGAGCCACATGTGGTTTTCACCCTTTTTTATAAATTTGATGTAATTCTTAAGTTCTGTTTTAAACCAGATCAGGATGCCTCCGGAGTCTCTGCCTTGGGTTACACTTGGTAATTTATTGGAGGGGACCATCAGCTCAGTGTACCCTTGGGGACAGCCAGTGTGTCCTTTTCCTTTATACCAAGTTTCCTGTAAAATGATAATATCTAGATCTTTAGTTTCATCTATGAACTCTGGGGTCCTACTCTTCACGTCTAGCACCGAAGAGCGTAGACCTTGGATATTCCAGGTCGAAATATATAAGGATTTCATGTTAAGTTTGATCTTTTACTATGATAGGTTAAAGATTGGTACGTGTTTGTCGTGTCTAAGTGTGGGAAAAAAAGATCACTTCAGCTGTCTATAAAGTTAATACTATTTGGTTACAGTTCTTTCTATTACTTAGTCCTTGATCCATAAGGCGGAAGTAGATGCTGCTGCACATCTGCTTATTGTCTCTTAATGGATTGTTTCTGTCTGAGGTATTGCGTACGTCCTGTGCATCTCTCCCTCTGTCTGGGGA